>NC_136272.1:110956684-110999184 GCF_964187855.1 Myxine glutinosa
TATTCTCGTTCGTCATATTATTCTTCCCTCTTCACTAGCTAATAAACCAGACAGTCTGACATCTTCATATCTCCATCTCTGCTGTTGCTATGCACACATTGTAGTAACGTTTGCATCAAATTGTTGTTCTCATTGAAGGATCTCTCCTGAGGAAAGCTTTTTAAATTCCTTGTTGACAAGCTCTTCCACAACTCGTCTCTTCTACACCCACACCGGCTAGCCCCATTCGCCTCGTCCCAACAGCCAGTCAACGCCTGTATGGCTCTTGTATTCCTCGGTGACAGCGAGAAAGAAGACTAACCACAATTTGCGTACCCATCAACGGCATCCCTGGAGCAGCTCTTCCAGGAAAATGAACCTGATGAAGTCTCGTTCAGATGGTTTTTTCAAGTGGAAAAAATATCTTTCTTTCTATATCGATTGTTTACAGATGGCGTTTACAGATGACACAGTTGCCTGCGTTTATTGATATAACGCTACCTGTCATTCTTCCATTCCTTCGTAGCGTTCAACAACCCTTGTTCTTTTCCTTCCGCACCATCTTATGCATCGTACATCAGGAAAATGCTAATGACAAGCTCAAAAGCAGCACGCAGGCCTCTTTGGCACGGCTCTCTCACTTCACTCCCTCCAGCGTAACATGTCCCCGTCTGGGCGATGTCAGCCATTACGTTAATTACAGCCTTATTTGGTCGCCAATCAGCTGAAAATATCTGCGCAGCAGACACAGATGGCAAGAGTGACCAGAAATCTGTGCAGATTTTCCACTTTAGTGCCAGTTTAACCTCGAGGGTGTCATTTTTACGTATCTCCTATGAAAGGACGACGCGTGCTCCTCGTGTCTAATCATGAAAGTGCTGCTTCGAACGCTAGGCAATGCCTGAATTGCTGACCCAGGCACACCGTCATGGGAAATGCCACCCTGAGAAAACGACCGCACATAGACTTTAATTAAAAGCAGCATCCAGTGTTGGGTCATAATTTTTCCACTTAATAAAAGCAAATGTGTGATATAATGCTGTGATGTCCTTCCTCAACATACTTCATCACTTGTGGTGATTTCCCAGAGTGCAAGGTGTGAATAAGTATACTAGAGGATGAAAATGGCCAAGTCAACACGGAGTGGGTGGCAAACGCGCATCATGACGTTCCAGGGAAAAAAATTGCCCAAAGTCAGACCAAGCAATTTTACCAAAGGTTTGTTTTGACCCGGTCCTGTCTGCATCGCGAATGGTTTCGTACATGCCACTTAACCTCAGGAGCAGTGTTCAGAGTTTCACGCGCCGTGAAGAGCTCCGACGGACTCGCAGGTGCGCACCCAGGCAATTTGCCCCTTTGAGCTGTCGTGGGTTCCGCCACAAACGGCTGAGCAAGTGGACTGCTCAAAAGGCAAGTTTGCAATTTTATTCAAGTACGGTGTATATATTTGAAATGATTCTGATGATAAAGCCCCATTGAAGGTAACCTTTGAGGTTGAAAATGGCCGAGCACACCCCGGAGTAAAGGGTACTCTTTTGAACTGACAGGATTTAAGTGATTGCATTTGCATTTTGCATTTGAAGCCTGGTGTTGGCTTAGCGGTTAGGGTGCCAGCTTGGGATCCTAGGATCCTGGGTTCGAATCCCGGTCGATCGCTGAATTAACGCCAGGGGGGTTGACTCAGCCTGTCATCCTTCCGAGGTCGGCAAATTGAGTACCAGCTTGCTGGGATGAATGATCACGGTGTGTACCCCGATTTAGAATCGGTACACCGTATCCCTGCACATCGAAGAGCGTGACCAAGGGTTGGCATCAGGAAGGGCATCCGGCCATAAAAACATTGCCTCAAACAGGGAACCATGATTGTCATGGGGCCCGCAAGGCTAACCCCTGCTCCAGCGGGGAAAATGGCCTTAAAACGATCATTCATTCATTCATTTGAAGGCAAGTGATCACTCTATCGGCAGAAATACACTGTGAACACGAGGGAACGAGTGGCATGAGAAGGTGGGAAATGTAAAAATAGCTGAAATACCGTCACACGGTGTTTAAACTCACATGAACCTGCCTCATATTTCACGGTAACCATTGATCGCTCCCCACTAATAAACAGCTTTTCAGGCGAGGCTGGGAATGCCTAAATCTAAAGGAAAACCAGCAAGCATCTAAAAATGCAAAGCCCATCCGCTTTGTATTCAGACTTCTTCTTCCGTATGCTAAACATGATGAAAACAGCAGAAAGAAACACTAAAAAAATTGATGATTTTAGATGACCTTGACCTTTCTACCTCAAAAGCAAATAGGCTTCAGCAACCCAATATGCAAACCCTGCTCAAATTTCAAGTCAATTGGGTGAAAATTCATGAATTTATGTAACCTTGACCTTTATTTTTTTTTAGATCAAACGTTCAATCAGCTTTTAGCTTTTGATTGGTAAACCAATTCACTGACCCTATATGCAGATTCTTAAAATTTCAGGTCAATTAGATGAAAATTGACGGTTTTATGTAATGCCGACCTTTCACCTTTTGACCAAATAATTAATTTTGCCTCTCCATGTTATCATAATAAAGCCTTGTTGAAAATTTGATGACAAAGCAAAAATGGTAAATTAAAATTTCAGGTCAATTAAATTAGATGAAAATTGACGATTTTATGTGATGCCGACCTTTGACCTTTTGACCAAATAATTCATTTGGCTTCTCCATATTATCATAATAAAGCTTTGTTGAACATTTGATGACAAAACTCAAATGGTAAATTTAAATTTCAGGTCAATTAGATGAAAATTGCTGATTTTAGGTGATGCTGACCCTTTGACATTTTGGCTGCAATTTTCATCCCAAATATTTACTATCGGAATGTAAACAACATCTTTGCTGTTTTCAAGTATACTTCAAGTGGAGAAGTCTCCCTGGAACACTTGAATGCTCTTCATCCATCATTGCAATTCATTCACCTCAGAGATGGAACACTCGAGTGTACTCTACTCTGTTGATGTGCTGGTGGAGAAGTCGTCAAACACGTTCAGTACAACAGTCTATCGCAAACCAACATTTACTGGGCAGTATACTAGATGGGACCCTTGTAGTCCCACCAGGTACTAGATTGGACTGATTCATACTCTGGTCAACCAGGCAATGAGAATTTGCTCAGCAGGCAAACTCCCTAACAAAGTCCGGACCACTTGATAATGGATAACCTGAGAAAGCCATTAACAGATACTTGCACAAGTTCCTGACCAAGGTGTGAATAAGTATACTAGAGGATGAAAATGGCCAAGTCAACACGGAGTGGGTGGCAAACGCGCATCATGACGTTCCAGGGAAAAAAATTGCCCCCTCGAGTCTTGAATTGACAAAAAAATTGACAACCAGAGTCTTCCTGAATCCGTCAACAAAAAACAACAAAAAAAAAAAACGGTGGTGATAGATGTCCAGAGTACCTGCATCTACCCTGGAAAGGAAAAGTGTCTCAACATTTCGAGAATCAAATTAAGCAGACGATGTACAATTCCTACGATGCCATTCACGGGCTGCTTCCATCAATCCGTAAGGATGTACTGCCTACCATTCAATCTAGCAATGTTGTTTACGAGTTTATGTGTCGATGCGGAACTCGGTACGTGGGGCCGTACATCTTTGCGATTGACGTAAAGCATTAAACAGCACGTCCCTTGTACTGTCCGACAACATTTATCTACTGGACAAAGACAACCAGAGTGGACATGTACGAATGTACAAGGTATGGCTGCTGTTCCCTATGCTTTGGCAATTGGATCTCATCTTTTGAGTAATCCTCAGTGCTTAGAGCAACATCATGAAAGGTGGTTCCGAACCCTGAGCAAGGCACGCAGTGTCACACACCTCCGAATAATGGAGGCGACATTTATCAAGTCAAATGATCCTAAACTTTGTCGAAAAAAGGAATTTGTGCGTACATTGTATCTGTTTTGGCCATGTCAACTCCGTAGATGAATATTGGTGAATCGGCGACAGGTGATCCATCCTCCAATCCTAATGGGTGCCCCCTGTACCAACCAATGAGCATTAAGCTTATTACTCTGTGTCTATAAAATGTGTTTTTTGTGACTGCTTCATTCTGTTTGAGTTTTCCCCTGATGAGAGCAGGCCGAAAAGCTTTGGCATGTCTCTGTTATTATTGAAATGTTTGTTTCAGTTTTGTACCATGAAATGGTTATATATATATATACAGACTTGGCATTTAATATGGAATATATATTTTTTCTTGACGGGTTTACTTTCTAAACTCAGTATATTAATCTGGTGAGTTTCTTTTACCCTTCGGTGATGTCTTTGTTGAAAGAACCAAGTCACTGATTGTCTTTCGCAGCAAGAAGTCAATAACAGGATTATATCACAGGTGGCGTGACAAAATGTAAGGACAGGTACATTTGACGATTGGCTTTAGAATCAGGTATATAAGGGTTGTTGCGTTCTGTATTAGTGGAAAACAACTGCTGCACGTCTACAAAAGTTATTGCCGCTTCCTCTGGAGATGGTCCGTCAACTTGACAATGCTGTTTGTCATGGAGTGGTGGCTTTACGAAATTCTGGCATGAAACAGAATGCTATTGCTCAGCAGTATGGCATCACTCAAGGTCAGGTGTCAAAGATCCTGAAACGAAATGCTCAGAGGGGTGTCCCTACTCCAATACCGAGGCCAGGACGTCCACGCAGAACCACAAGGAGAGATGATCACCAGCTGCACCGGTTAGTCTGCAATGGCCATACCAAGTCAGCTAATCGGCTTAGGGCTGAATGGCAGCAACTGACAAATGTGCCTGTATCCAGAAGGCTAGTCAACCAACGACTGGTTCAAGCAGGCTATCGTGCCAGGCGTCCCCTGAGAAAGCCACGCCTGACCAGACAACACAGCCAGCGCCGATTGCAGTGGGCCAAAGAGCACCATCAATGGCAGCCAGGACACTGGAATCACGTGACCTTCAGTGACGAGTCTAGATTTCTGGTCTATCGTCAAGATGGCCGCGTCCGAGTGCGCAGACAAGTGCATGAAGCCCACAACGAAGATTGTATAGTGCCAATAGTCCAAGCTGGAGGTGGTGGGGTGACCGTTTGGGCTGCTTTTCATGCAGGGGACAAAACTGACCTGGTTGTTCTGAATGGAAACCTGAACCAGTTCAAGTACAGGGTCATTCTGGAAGAAATATTGCTTCCATTTGTTCGTGCAGCCTTTCGAGGAAACTTTGTCTTCCAAGATGACAATGCACGGCCTCATCGTGCTCACATGATCCAACACTTTCTTGCTGACCATGGTGTAGAGCATATGGAGTGGCCTGCCATGTCCCCGGATATGAATCCGATAGAGAACTTGTGGGCAGAATTAACGTGTCAAATCGACAACTTGGACCAGCAGCCTACCTCTGTGCGTGAATTGCAGCAGGCTATTGTCACTGCATGGCAAGCGATTCCTGTCCAAACCTTGGCAAATCTCGTGAACAGCATGCCTCGACGTGTACGTGCTCTCCTGAATGCTTGGTGGGGTTACACGAAGTACTGAACTGTAATTTTACTGTCCGTAATCCCAGTCATAATTTAGCTTTTGTTTTTGTTGAAATTTTTTTTGGCTAATGTGCAAAATAAAGAGATACTTCTGGAAAACCTACAGATACTGTCCGTGAATACTGTCCGTGAATACGTGAATACTGTCCGAATACTGTCCGTGAATTGAGTTCGATATCAGTTTACATCACTTTCAAGGATCAATTTATTTGCTTTGAAATGTCAAATGTGGTTTTTGTTTCTTTTAAAGGTCACATTAACAAAATCTAGAATAATTTCAACATAATTCTAATGAACTTTTGGTTCTAAGTCATCTTGAAAAGTAAGTTCACCCCGACAAAAAAAATATTCCATATTAAATGCCAAGTCTGTGTATATATATATATATATATATATATATATATATATATATATATATATATATATATATATATATATATATACATATATATATATTGCTACGGTTTTGAGATTTGTACAGTAAACTCAATACAGGATAAAGGTTTGCCCGCCATAGTTAGTCACACGAGCAACATTTAGCCTCATTTGTCGTATAGTTATGTCTTAGTATATGTGAGAGTAGGCCCCTTCCAGTGTTAATCCTGTGTTGTGTAAAGACAGGAGGATAGGCCCTACTTCTACAAACCATTCCACGTCCATAGGCTTGATCCATTGCGGCTAAAAAGCCCTGGTTGTGTTGGGCGCGAGTTAACACGAGGTGGGCCTCGGAAGGTGGAGGAGGGTTGAGGTCGGCGCAGTAGCGAGGCGATGACGGTAAGAATGAGCCACCAATCAGGGCTCGCAGCGTGTGGCTGCAGCACTGCGTCACAGGGCGTGGTTGGAACATCGATCGGGCTAAGAGGGTTGGCAATAAAACCGATTGCACGAAGCCCCCACCTCAGTGAGTGAGTTCTCAGTTATGAGAAGGGAGAGGCGCTTGATGAGTTCTGAGAAGGGAGAGGCGCTTGAAAGGACTGGCAGATGAGAGGGAGGACGTGCTTGAAGAGGATCACTCGCACTGTATGAACTTGGTTACGAGGGATACGTGGGCGCAGCCAGGGCGTTGATAACTTGAGCGGTTCAGCCAAAGCAAGTGAACGCGGCTGAATAACCGCCAGCTGCACTAAGTCCGCCCTCTACCGTTCGCCCAGAGATTACCCGTTTGTTCGAGCGACACGATACAAGATCCTGCCTTCGCCTACCTCCATCTCCACGGGACGTGCCGGGGACCGTGGAGAGCCAGACGGATCCTGGACGACCACCGCAGCACTGGAGAACTCCTGCCCATCTGCAAACCCCGTGTGAGTGTGTCAGACGGGCCCGTTGTCTTTGGGTAGTAAGTATAAGACTGTAGAAGGATTTCCCTGTGTCTCTTCATCCTGTACTGTATATACATGCCATAATAATTAAATCTATTTGTTTTTTCCTTTTCTTCTGAATTCGATCGTTCCCGTGATTTCTCCATTGACTAAGCGTGGCACGAATAAGATCGCTCCAATCGGGTTCCACTATCTATAACGGCGCGGATCACGTGTTCGCAAACCGCTCGGCATATCACCATCACACGTGGTTCGTGCGAGGCTTATTTCCTCACTTCCAGGGCAGCGCTAGTACTTAGGTACGAGCGAATTTGGTCCCAAAACCCTATTTGGCGCTGTCCGGAAGGGACGTAATAGGTCTCGGGTCACGGCAGGTCAGTAAAGACAAGGGGATTAATCCCCCCTTGATAAGGGGAGAAGGCCGGCGACAGATCCACAACAATATATGTATATATATATATATATATATATATATATATATATATCGGGAGATTAAATCAGACGCGGACGTAGCTTCGGGACTTTGATCTTTAATTTGACAAGCTTTCGACCAACAAAGGTCTTCTTCTGAGTCGGCCCCAAGTTAAATGGAAGTTCACTTCCCTTTATAGAGTTTACTGTACAAATCTCAAAACCGTAGCAATATATATATATATATATATATATATATATATATATATATATATATATATATATATATATATATATATATATATATATATATATATATATATATAGTATCACAGCCGCCCCTTCCCCTCCAAAAAAACCCCCACAAAATCTGGATATCTTGTCATAATATGATTATTATGGTTGACCATACAAGGAGACCACCCATGGTACATTTCGTAAGAAGTGGATGGAGAGACCTATCTGTGGGATTATCGGGAAAATGTCCTGATCCACATTCTCGCGGTGGGGCTGTGAACCAACTGACTTGATTTATTCAGTTAGTGATGAACGGATCAGGGTGACCAGTCAAGGAAAGGCTCAATCGCCTGGCTAACTGTGAAAACTGAACCTTGATGATGACAAAATGATACAGCACCAGGGTTCGAGCCACTGCTTCTACAAAACTGCTATCTCATCCAAGGGGCCAACAGATTATAGAGCAACATGACGCTCCAGCTCCAAACCCAGATGGCGGAACTTAACAAGGAAACCCAAATAGAAGGGCTGAGGCTGATATATCCAAAGACAGAAGGGCGTTTCTAATGACCAAAACCAAGATAGGAATTGGCACATGGAATGTTTGGAGTCTGCATCAGCAAGAAAACCTTGAAATACCAGTAAACCAGTTGCAGATATTCAAATGGGAAATACTGGGAATTGCTGAAACACACTAGACAGATGATGGCAAAATTCATCATTGAAGGCCATAACATTTTGTGTTCCAGAAATGTTTCATTACATAGAGCTGGAGTTGCACTGATCCTTAACAAAGATGTGCAGAAAGCACTCCGGGGATACAACCCTATTTCTCCAAGAGCATCCAATCGTAAATGACTGCTCGCAGATATCAAACTGAAATTTAAATTTAAACCTAAACCAAACTACCCAAAAGCAGTATGACATTTTCAAACTTGCCCATCAAACAACAAGAAGAAAGTACGAAATTGAAATTGAAGGAAGACTTGCCCCTCTGTTCAATGAGGAAAATACTGATGTTGACAAGGTATGGTAAGGTCTTAAGGCTGCTTTTAATGAATGATCGTTTTAAGGCCATTTCTCCCCGCGAGAGCGGTTCCATTTTTTTTTTTTTTTTGCGAAGCTTTTTTCGTTGACAAGGTTCCCTAGAAGTCTTGCGGTTCCCTTTTTGAGGCAATGTTTTTATGGCCGGATGCCCTTCCTGCCGCCAGCCCTTAGTCGCCTCTTACGATGCGCAGGGATACGGTGTACCTATTCTAAATCGAGATACACACTGGGATCATTCATCCCAACAAGCTGGTACTCAATTTGCCGACCTCGGAAGGATGACAGGCTGAGTCAACCCCCCTGGCGTTAATTCAGTGATCGACCGGGATTCAAACTCAGGATCCTAGGATCCCAAGCCGGCACCCTAACCGCTAAGCCAACACCAGGCTTTTAATGACACATCAAAATAAATGCTGGGGAAGAAGAAAGTGTAAAAACCCAAACCATGGTTCAGCAAAGAAGTCATGCGACTAAGTGAAGAGCGCTCCAGAGCAAAAAGTGGAAGAAAAAAAATGGCGACCCTAACATGTGGTCAAGGTACAACTTCCTTACAAGAGAAATAACATGGAAAGCTAAAGGATGTAAAGACGAGTGGCTAAAATATATATGTGCTAATATGGAGAAGGAACACCAAACTACCAAGTCCAAAGAGGTGTAACTTGACCTTCATGAAAATTAACACCAAGTCAAAAACCAGAATGCAAACAGTAAAGAATAAGAAATGGGAAGTACTGACAGGATCTGCAGGATGTTAAATACCACTGAATGGAAAACTATGAAGACTTGTACAACAAACAAGAATTTATAAATGAAGAGACGATAAATAATATCCCACAAAAGCCGAGTACAGACGAGGAACCAGAAATTATTCGAGAAGAGGTTGCCAGTGCGATAAAGAGGCTGACTGAAGGAAAAGCATCTGGCTACGGTAGTGTCACAGCTGAAGAAACAAAACTTCCGGTGAAACAGGTATTGACATAATCTACCATTTGTGCAAGTTGGTCTGAAAGAGTGAAGTATTTCCAAATGACTGGGTAAAACCATCATTATCCCCATGTACAAAAAGGACAAGTTGAACTTTGGGAACAACAGAGGCATGAGCTTGCTGAGTCAAGCAGGGAAAATCTTAACAACTATTATTCAAAAATGAATGATGAAGAAATTAGAAGAAATACTTGATGAAGTGCAAGCTGGATTTCGCCCAGGAAGATCAACAGTTGATCAATTATTCACATTAAGACAAATAATAGAAAAATATCTGGAAATTAACAAGGATGTATATTGTTTTTATATAGGCTTTGAGAAATCAGAGCGCAGTGACAGTGAATGGAGATCTGACTGATTTGGTTCAGTACGATAGTTGGGGTCCGTCATGGATATGTGATATCACCCCAGCTCTTCAACTTGCTGCTTGAACATGTAATGTTGCACGCAATACATGATATGCCGCAAGGAGTTAACATCCAAGGAAAAGTTGTGTCAAACCTACGATTTGCAGATGACATTGTCTTGCTAACAGAGACGACAGAAGACCTGCAATTCCTCATATATTATGTTTAGAGCAGCAGTAGTGCTCTTGGCTTTAAGATCAACATCACAAAAACAGAGACATACGTCATCAGTAGGCACCACCAAAATAAAATTAACATCAATATAAACGGCATAGTTTTAAAACAAGCTTGAGAATTTACTTATCTGGGAGGAGGATGGGTACCGAGGACATTAAACATGGAATTGGGAAAGCAATGGGGGAATCTATCTATAATTCCAGTAATCTCTGTGTGTGTGTGTGTGTCTGTGTGTGTGTATGCGACCGCTGTTTCTCGACAACTACCGGTCCGATATACTTGAAACTTGCCAGGTATATTGCTGGGGACCCGAGGATGTGCCTTTTCAAGGTTTCATATTAATCGGAGAAGTAGTTACCGAGCTATGGCGATTTCTTTACCAAACTCCGCAAGCCGTTCGCTTTGGACCAAACCATTGCATGTAAATAGAGGGGGGGGGATTGTCACCGTACTCGCAAGCCGTTCGCTTTGGACCAAACCATTTCATGTAAATAGAGGGGGGGGGGATTGTCACCGTACTCGCAAGCCGATACGATTCGATATATGTATAGTACGGGCATGCCCTAGTTTCATCAATACATAGTCTTTGGGCGGCAAAAGACATCCAACGTGACATCAAAGTTGAACTACAATAGAGTCCTGGTTCTCACAATCTTGATGTATGAGTCAGAAACCTGGACATTACAACAAGAAGATGAACATTGACTCTGTTTTTAGAATGGGAATAGCATGCCTCAGAAAAATAATGGGAGTAACGAGGCTGGACAAAATAAGGACTACAATAATAAGGGAAACCCTCAATGTAAAACACAAAATAACAGAAAATATAACACAAACAAGGCTTATATTCTTTGGGCACATTCAAAGGATCTAGAACAAACTTCCAAAAATCCTCATAGAAGGAAGAGTAAATGTCACCAGACCAAGAGGAAGGCCACCAAAAAGGTGGATGGACTGCATCAAGACAGATTACAGGGCCAGACAAATAGCGTCACCGGAAGAGGCACAAACATTGGCTCAAGATCGAAGTCTGTGGCGACGGATCAACATTATGGAACAGATGACAGGACAGGGAGCAGCAGTCGCTGCACCTATGTCGATGTATGCTAGTAGGGCACCCATGAGAAGCCCATGGGGATTGACGTGGATGACATTTGGACCCCAAAATGACTCTTTTTGTTACAGCATACAAAAGGACATTTTTTAAATTGAAGATTTCAAATAAACTTCTTAACGTGTACATGCACATAACTTCTAAAATAAGAACTAAAAAAAACATCTCTCGGCAATTTTCACTCTGTGTTTGTTTATTTCCTCTGCATTATGAAAAACACAAACACATCTTCTTTCGGTGGCATATAATAGACTGCTGCCATGATCGCTCCGAGCAAACATGAATTACCTTGTTTCCTTTAATTCAGTTGTAATCAAAATGTACCCTTGTTTCTTCAAAAGGTAAGTTGTTATGTTAAAGGACATGTTGATTAAGTCTTAAAATGGTCACCACAGGCCAGGGACGTCAAGAGGCAGCACAGGCCCAGAGGCAAACAACCACTGGGCCTGCACCCCCACCCTTTGTCTCTTTTATAACTTTTTAAGGAACTTTCTTGAATGAAGATCCTAAATTAGAGTAGCAAAGAGCTCATAAATAAAGCAAAATCACAGCAGCCTTTTTATCTCACAGTACAAGTGTTGAAAAGTAAATAAATAAAGTATTAACAAATCTATTATACAAGTTGAAGTTGGTGCACCTCATACGTGTTGCAGAGTACGGAACATACAGTGCGGTCCAATTGCCCAAAGCGTCATGAGTGCTCCAGACAAACGGCCTCAAACAATACATAACTAGATGGTATTAATTTTATAGAACACTTACTTTGTGTAGTCAACTTGGAGCGAGCCAACTTTTCTGTTTTTGAACGTTTTTTTTTCTTTGATCCAATATGGCTGCCAGACCACGTGAGCGATGACATACAAAAAAAAATTTCTCCAATATAATTGTTGCATAGATCACGCTCAATAAATTTCAAACTGATTAGATGAAGTGTTGTCCCTGTCGAGTTATGACATCATAATTATGGCACCAATGACATCATCATTAACAACACCTATTCCCCATATGGAGTTATTTACAATGAGCCACGTTTCAATTTTTTCCATGGAGTGGTTTTGCAGATATAGAGGTGCAACGTTTTTCGGTTTTTCCAAGATGGCGCATATATCACATGACCTATGACATCATGATTATTATCATTAAAATATTCCAGAGGAGGCATCAGTAATTATATTAATTAATTATATGGTGAAAATTTCGTGTCCATCAGAGCAACAGTTGCTGAGAAAAAAAATTCATAATGATCGGATACGTGTTGTATTTGTCGAATTATGACGTCATAACGAAAGCACCGTTGACAGCATCATTAACATATCTTATTCCCCATACGGAGTAGTTGACAATGAGCCAGGTCTCAATTTTTTCCCATGTAATGGTTTCAGAGATATAGAGGTGTGAAGTTTTTCCAAGATAGTGCCTGTAACATGTGACCTATGACGTCATAATTATCATTAAAATATTCTACAGGAGGGGGCCCACCTATGGTGAAAATTGTGTCAATCGGACCAAGAATTGCAGAAAAAAAATTCATACTGATCGAATCAAGCGTTGTACTTGTCGAATTATGACGTCATGATTAAGATAACATCATCATTAATATATTTTATTCCCCAAGGGGAGTACTTCACAATGAGCCATGTTTCAATTTTTTCCATGGAGCGGTTTCGGAGATATAGAGGTGCAACTTTTTTCGATTTTTCCAAGATGGCGCCTGTACCACGTGACCTATGACGTTATGATTATCATTAAAAAAAATTCTACAGGAGGAGCCGCATATATTCTGAAAACTTAGTGTCCATTGGAATAACAGTTGAAGAGGAATTTTTGTTTGATTCATACTGATCAGATCACGCGTTGTACTTGTACGTTGTATATACAGTATATATATGATTAGATGAAGCATTGTCCCTGTCGAGTTAAGACGTCATAATTATGGCGTGGTATATACATATATGACATCATAATTCGAAAGTACAACACTTGATCTGATCAGTATGAAAAAATAAATTCCTTTTGGAGGACAGTACAAAATCAGTATGAAAAAAGAATAAATAAAACCATTCCTGGGTGCTTTTTGAAGTGTGTTTTGGGTCATTGTCCTGCTGCAAGACCCATGACCTTCGACGGAGACCCAGCTTTCTGACACGGGGTTGAACATTGCACTTCAAAATGCCTTGGTAATCTCCTGATTTCATGATGCCATGCACACCTTCAAGGCATCCAGTGCCACAGGCAGCACAGCAACCCCAAAACATCACTGAACCTTCTCCATGTTTGACTGCAGGGAAGGTGTTCTTTTCTTTGAAGGCTTCATTTTGTTTTCTGTAAACATAGAGATGATGTGCTTTACCAAAGAGCTCAATTTAGTCTCATATGTACAAAGGACATTCTCTCAGAAGTATTTTTTGACTTGTACAGGTGTGTTTTGCAAAACTCCAGCCAGTCTTTCTTATGTCTCTCTCAGCAGTGGGGTCCTCCTGGGTCTCCAACCATGGAACCCCTCCTTCAATGAGTTGGCAACGGATGCCGCAAGTTGAAACTGAGAGACGAGATGGAAGGGAAGTGGTGTGAGAATGGTGAAGGGTAGGCAGGGACAGAAATACAAGTTTGTGTGGCAAGGGTGCCTGGAGGGCGTGAATGGTGTTGGTGTCCTGTTTTCTGAGGAGTTTGTAGACAGTGGAGTGTGACTCCTGAGGAGTGTGACTAGAGTGAGTGACAGGTTGATGATGGTGAAAATGATGATTGGAAAGCTCTTGGTGAACGTCATCTCGGGATATGCTCCGCAGGTTGGTCGGAGCGATGAAGAGAACGACAGGTTCTGGTGTGTGATAGAGAAGCTGATGGAAAACGTGAAAGATGAGGAAGTTGTTGTGGTAGGAGGAGACCTAAATGGACATGTGGGAAGGAGTATGGATGGTTTTGAGGGAGTTCATGGGGGTTAAGTATATGGTGTGAGAAATGGAGAGGGTGAAAGGATTTTGGAGTTTGCTGATGGAGCTGATTTGTTGATTTGTAATACTCAGTTCCAGAAAGAGGATAATAAGCTTGTTACATACACGTCAGGTGGGTCGACGACAACCGTTGACAACCTGATGGTGCGTCGGCGAGATAGGGGGCACCTCCGGGACACAAAGGTGATCCCAAGGGAGGAGGCTGTTTCACAGCACCACTTGGTTGTCTGTGACATAAGGGTGAAAGGTGCGAGGAGAGCTCGGCGGGTGAAGTACCAACCGAGAATGAAGGTGTGGAGGTTGAAAGAGGTGACAGTAAGGGAGGCATTAAAAGAGAGGCTGAGTAGGGTAGAGGATGATGTGGTTGAGCTTGAACGTGGTTGGATGTCAATGAAAGATAGTCTGTTGGGAGCCGTTGGTGAGGTATGTCGATGGACAAAAGGACCACCGAGGCACTCGGAAACATGGTGGTGGGATGAGGAAGTTGGAAAGAGGATTGACGAGAAGAGGAAGAAGTTCAAGGAGTGGCAGTAGGCGAAGGGTACGGGAGCAGAAATAGCAGAGCATGAAAGTTATAAGGCAGCCAAGAAGGCTGCAAAGAAAGAGGTAGCAAAGACGCAGGAGGCATGTAGGAAAATGTTCGGAGAAAGCTTGGATTCAGAAGAGGGTCAGATAGCGGTATTCAGGATTGCAAAGCAGATAGCGAAAGAGAGGTGTGATGTGATAGGGGTGAGTTGCTTGAAGGATGAAGTGGGACAAATCGTTGTGGACCAAGATGGAATTAAAGGAAGATGGAAAAGATAAATGGAAATGCTGTTGAATACAGAGAATGAATGGGATGGCAACATAGAGAGTAACCCAGTTTTAGGACCGGCAGAGAAGATAATTGAGAAGGAAGTTGAGGAAGCGATAAAAGCTATGAAGAGTAGAAAAGCTGGAGGGCCTACCGGAGTTGTGGGAGATATGTTGAAGGCAGCAGGAAGTTGGCGTGTGAAGCGAATCACAGAGATCTGTAATCTGGTGGTGAAAGAAGGCCGCATTCCAGTGGATGTGGGAACAGAGTACCCTCGTCCCTCTATACAAGGGGAAAGGTGACCCTCTGGAGTGTGGCTCGTACGGAGCGATAAAGTTATTGGAGCATGGAATGAAGGTATTGGAAAGGGTGTTGGAGAGGAGGATAAGGAAGAAGGTGAAGATCGACGAAATGCAGTTTGGATTTATGCCAGGAAGAGGAACGACAGACTCTTTATTGTGAGGCAGTTGCAGGAGAAGTACATGGAGAAGAGGAAGAAGTTGTTTCTTGGGTTTGTTGATCTGGAGAAAGCATTCGATAGGGTTCCACGCGAAGTATTGACATGGGCATTGAGGAAGTTAGGAGTGGAGGAATGGTTGATCAGAGTAGTGATGGCAATGCACAAAAGAGCATGCACAGCTGTAAGGACGAAGGACGGGAACAGTGGTGAGTTTGAGGTGAAGGTGGGAGTGCATCAGGGGTCGGTACTAAGTCCACTACTATTTGTAGCTGTGATGGAGGTGCTGGTTCAGAACGTAAAGGAAGGTTTACCATGGGAGTTGTTGTATGCAGATGATCTGGTGTTGATTGTGGAAAGTATGGATGGACTGAAGGAAAAGATGAACAAGTGGAAGGAATGTATGGAGACAAAAGGTCTGAAGGTGAATATAGGAAAGACGAAGCTGATGGCAAGTGGTAAAGCATGTGGTGAGGTGGAAAGAACTGGGAAGTGGCCAGCTGCTGTGTGCAGGAAGGGTGTCGGAGTGAACTCCATTCAATGTACAATGTGCGCTGAGTGGGTTCATCAAAAATGTAGTGGTCTGAAAGGGTCATCAACCAGTGTGGCAGCTACATTCAAATGTAAGGTGTGCACAGAGGGAGCTGCAGATGGAGGAAATGTTGAGTTGGATCTTGGAGACGGCGTGAAGTTGGAAGGTGTGAAAACATTTTTCTACCTCGGAGACATGCTGAATGGAGAAGGTGGATCAGACTCGGCAACGGTTGCAAGAGTGAGATGTGCATGGAAGAAGTTTCGGGAACTGAGTGGCGTGCTGATGAGGAGGGGAGTGTCGTTGAAGCTGAAGGGAAAGGTGTATGCTGCATTTGTGAGAAGTGTTATGATTTATGGGAGTGAGACATGGGTAATGAACGTAGAGCAGCAACGAAGGCTGGAAAGGGTGGAAATGCGAATGGTTCAGTGGATGTGCGGAGTCTCATTGAGAGAGAGGAAGACAAATGATGAATTGCGAAAGATGATGGGAATAGAGCCTGTGATTGATGCTGTGAAGAGGAACAGGTTGAGATGGTTTTGTCATGTGTTGAGGAAGGATGAAAGTGACTGGTTGAGAAGAGTGATGGAAATGAATGTAGAGGGAAGTAGAGGACGGAGAAGACCGAAAAAGACTTGGATAAGATGGTGGAAGAAGAAATGCGGGCAAGGGGGTTAACAAGGAGAGATGCAGAAAATAGGGCAAAATGGAGAAGATTGTCATGGGGACCGCAAGGCCAACCCCCGCTCCAGCAGGGAAAATGGCCTTAAAATGCATGTTGTTGTTGTTGTATTCAGAAAGTATTCAGACCCCTTCACTTTTTTCACATTTTGTTATGTTGCAGCCTCATGCTGAAATCGTTTAAATTCATTTTTTCCCTCATCAATCTGCACTCAATACCCCATAATGACAAAGAGAAAACAGGATTTTAGAAAGTTTTGCAAATTTATTAAAAATAAAAAACTGAAATATCACATTGACATGAGTATTCAGACCCTTTGCGATGACACTTGAAATTTAGCTCAACAGCCTCCAATTTCTCTTGATCATCTTTGAGATGTTTCTAAACCTTGATTGGAGTCCACCTGTGGTAAATTCAATTGATTGGACATGATTTGGAAAGGCACACACCTGTCAATATAAGGTCTCCATAATGAGTTCCCATAATGTCCCTTCCCTCAATTGGCTTCGCATGGTACGAATAGAACCGCTTGAATCGGGTTCCATAAAAGTAACAGCACGAGTCACGTGATACGCATACCGCTCAGGCATACTCGATTAAGCGTGGCTTGTGCGAGGTTCGATCCCCGCTTTCGTGGCAGCGTGGGTTAAAGGTACGTGCGAATTTGTCCCGATACCCTTTTTCACGTTTGCCCGGAAGTGGCGATTCAGCCTCGCGGACCCGAAGACCCAGGGGGAAAAAAGGAGTTTAATCCCTCCTTTGTAATGGGAATGGGCTTCGGGAGATCCGCAACAAATTGGTAGTCAGGAGTGGGATTTGAAACCTGAAAAAAAATTTGGACAAATTGGCTGCAGCAAATTGGTGTCTGGGAGTGTGAGATAATTGGACCTCGAGTGCGCTTCACGCACTCCAAATTACGAGCGCACGAAATTTAGTTTGTAAAATCAAAATTTCTATTCGTACCATGGTTGGCCAAGGTGGTCAAATGCCAGTGGGAATAATAAAAGAAGAGAAACTGATGACCCAGGACCGGCAGGGACAGTTGGTAGTGGAAGCTGAAAAGGGTGCGGCGGTAGGTAAAGGAAATGGCGGCGCCTCGCACGTGGCGGCGGGGGCCAAACCCGTTGTGCAAATGAGTGTTGAAGACATGCGTTTGTGTTGGTACGGCCGGGTAGAAGACATACGGAAATGAACAAAACGTTTGATCGAATGGATAGGGATATGAAGAAGGAAGGGGAGGACATTGGGAGCAAGCCGGGCGGAAAGGTCGCGGTGGTACGCGACGAGGTGACGCGGTGTGGAGAAGGCGTGGGGAGCGAGCTAGGGCAAAGGACAGCCAAATTGACCGGGGCTATGGGAGTCGCAACGCGGGGTGTAGAGGAGCCGACGATCATAGAATTGGGAAATAAAATTTCGGGGGCGCCGGCGAAGGCTGAGTTGGAAAAAGAAATTTTATGGGCGCCGACGATCGTCGAGGAAAAAGAAACAATTGGGGCCGAAGAGACGGGAGCGAAAGTGAATAAGTCACGGAAGGAAGAAATGGAATGCGCACAAAGTTTGAATTTGCACCGTGATGCCGGGCTTGCGAATTCAATAAAAGGTTTGTAGGTGCTGGCAAAGAAGCCGGAGAAGGAGGTCCCCGAGATGAGTAGCGAAAATGGCACGAATGTGTTTGGCGCGAACGGGTTTTTGGCGCGCTTGGGAGAGAGGCGAGACCCGGCGTTCGCGATGGGCCCATTGTGCGGTGTACGAGGGAGGGTGGCACAATTTGCGAAGGGCCCATTGTCCGGTGTACAAGGGCGACTGGTACGGAGTGTGAGAGAGAGTCCGTACCCGAGTGTGTGAGAGAAAAGTGTGTAATGGAAAAGTGAACACCTGAGTGTGTAAAAAAAGCATGTGTGCAGGGTTGCACACCAAAGCGAGTTACAGAGTGTGTGCAGGAGTGCACACCTGAGTGTGTTATGGAATGTGTACAAGAAGAGTGCGTGGAGAAAGAGTGTGCGCCAGGGTGTGCAATGATGGGGTGCGTGAAAGGTGCGAGTGTGCCTGGGTGGTGTGCACCAGAATGTGCAATAACAGAGTGTGAGGGAGAATGCACACCGGACTGTGTGCGGAAAGTGTGTTTAACGGGATGTGTGGGAGGCGCGTGTGCACCTGGGTGTGCGAGTGCGGAGTGGGTCGCGAGTGGTGAGGACGCGGCTCAAGCATCGACACCGACCAGGGTAGCGTTTAGCGGGACGAGTCGCAGACGTGAGCCCCCGGTGAGTTGTGTGCAGCAGGGACCGGAGGGAATCCGTGCTGCGTCGGTCTCACAAGGACCGGCGTGCAAGATTCGTACCGGCCCCCGCACTGTATGGTTGGTGCCGTGCCGTGGCGGCAAAGGCGATCGGCGAGGTTCAAGGGGATGTAGGAGTTTTCGGAGCCGCGCGCCCTGTCGGGTGCGGTGCTCCGACCATGGCCGGCGGGGTCATCCTGCATGGGACCGCGAGGCCCCGCGCCAGCATGGAGCCCTGCACCTCGGCCCATCCATCCCTCCTCCCTTGGATCGAAAATGCCGGACGGACATCCCATACAGGCGACCAACCACCCAAATGGATCGCTCGGCCCTTCGAGGCCGAGCCGTGACAATGCACCTCCAGAGATGGGGGCTCGAAGTGTAGTGGACTGTGGAGAGTAGTGTCCCCCCACGTGGGGGGAATGGTTGTGTAACCATTCCTCACATGCGGGGCCCATGAGCATTAGTTTAGGGGGATGGCAGTGATAGGCACATGGGGCGCCAGCAATGGTTGCCTCCATGGGGCACAGAAGCTAGCTGAGGGAGGGCTAGGATAATGTTAGGGATCTAGCAGACTGTAGGGACAAGATTTAAGTAGGATGCCTGACCTATAGAGGGGACGTAGGTAGCTTAGATGGATGTTAAAAAGACAAGGGAGTGCATAGTGTAAAGGGACGACGGGGAAGCACGAGTTTTAGGGGAAGTAGTTAGGTAGATGATGCTGTGTGTGTGAGGAATTGTGTGTTGAGAACAAATGGAATTGTGTTTGAGGTGTGTGAGCACAATATGTGTGCCAGATAATGGTGAATAAAAGTAGTGGTGTGCGAGAAAAGTGGTGTGAGAATAAATGGTGTGCGAGATAAGGGGTGTGGAATGCTTGGTGTGGAATAAAAGGTGTGGAATGCATGGTGCGAAGGAGTGAATCGGGGGAGTGGAACCCATTCACGAAAGCCCGGGGGGAGGAGGGGGTAGTGTAAAGCCAGGTCGAGGGCATAGGTAAATTTGTATGGATATTGACACCTGTGGTGCGAGTAGAGGAAAAGTAGTGCTTTGTAGGGTGCATGAGACTGTGGAATGGCTGGGCGTGTGGCTTAATTGGTGAGTATAGTTATTGAGGCACTCCGCCACTGGTAATTTGTCAGCCAGGTGAGGCCGCAGGTAGGCTCTGGGAGCCAGTTAGGGTAGTTGTAGTGTGAGTGGGGCCCGAGGATCCCAGGAGAGGACCCAGGTTGCCCAATGCCAAGGTGGGCACAGAGGGGGTAAGTGCCAGGGAGGGCCTTCCCTGATTAGGTAGTCATGAGGAGCAGGTAAGCTCGGGTGGTGGCTTCAGTGGCGGAGGTGCGCAGGTAGGTATACCTGCTGGTAGGGCCACACGACTCAGCCCCGAAATTGTGCAAGGGCACAGAGTGAAAATTTGCGGGAGTGAGACCCAAATTCAGAGGGCACCACAGAGTGGGCAATGGGAATTCGGGTTCTTAGAACCACATAGTTTAAAGAGGCCGATTGGCAGGATACGACCCCGGGTAGTTTAAATGAGTAAATGTTACTAGAGTAGTTAGGATGAGAAATCCCTTCACACCATCCACAGCCAGTCACTGAGGAGGCCGAGCTCCACACCAAGGCTCGGGGAACTGTTTGAGTTGTGAGACGCATCAGGACGTAAAAGTGACATTGTGTTTGTTCCATCCCTTCCTTCTTGGGAGGGAATGGGAGACGAATTTGGTATAGAGGGGGATATGGGAGACAAGACGTAGTGACGGATTCTAAATACAAGGGGGGGCTAGGGTTGTGTAGCCAACGGTGGGGGGTATGGACGGTTAGGGACGAGCCTGCTCTGCTCGCTCTTCCACATCCCTCGCGCCGCACCACCTTGTTTTTCTATGTGCCACTGTGTGCTTTCCGCTTGCTTGTTGTGCCTTGTCTCTTCCCCCGCCCCAGGACCATTTGAGGGCGAACTGTGCAGCATCCCTTCTGCACATTGCTGCCCTGTCTTTGCTACATATGTGCAGCCGACCTGTGCAACACCTTGCTGCCATGTCATTTTGCTGCACCTTTGTTGCACTTGTGCAGCCGACCTGTGCAGCACTTTGCTACCAACCCTTTTGCTGCACCTTGTCACATTCATGGACCACAAATCTTGTGGCCTTGCACACCTCTGCTGTGCAGCACCTTGCTGAAAAATCATCTTGCACTTCGACCACTTGTTTGAGTGGCGTTGATGCCACGCAGTTGGACTACGTGAGAACGGCCCTGCTGGCCAAATAAAAGCATTTTTCTTTATTATTGTGTGCTAGGGACGAGAAGTTCTGCAAGTTAGTTGGCCCCGAAGTTCAAATGGCCTGTATGCCGGTCAGGCGGCCAGCCGGTTTGTTAGACGCACACGGAAGGAGGAAGAAGCAAGATGCAAGAAGCAAGCAGCAAGTGCTATTTATGAGTGTGTTTTGTGGTGTTTTCTCTCCCCTCCAATCTTCTCTTCCAAAAGAACAGGTCCTGGGTCATAGAATTGTAAATATACGTGCTTGTAAATATAAGAATGCTGCCCACCGGCTATGTGTTTAGTTTGAAAATTCCGGAAATACTCGGGTAGTTGTGGGCGTGAAACTGTTAGGTAGCTGCTCAACGCAATAGGAGGGACATATTTAGTGCTAAAACTGTCGCACACATGGGTCAGAGTAAATGGTAGGGGGAACCACACCTATGTGTCACATTTAAAAGTAAGGTTAATTTTGCATGTCAGGCTCTACCGGTCGTTCCATTGGTGGTTTCGACTCGGGCCGAGTCTGATGAGAGAGGGGTGTAGTGTTGTGGTTTTGGAATAAAGGTTAATCCCCCCTCGTAGGTAGATGCACCACAACATGAAGCCTCGCGATAGTTCAGTTATTTCTTAGTGAATGTAAGCGTAGTCCTTTCCTGTGTTTAGTTTTGCGTTGAGTAGGCCAGTGAGCTTAGGTGTTCTTTTGGCGATAGCTTGCCACGTGGCAGGCCTGAACAAGTCTACCGAGGCCGAAGGGAGGCACTGCAGGAGGAGTGGTCGGTAAGCACGAGCCGCCAATCAGGGCTCGAGGGGAGTGGCTAACCACGACGACCAGAGGCGGGGTTTGGAACATTCGAGTTGGGCCAGAGCGGAGCCATAAAACCCTGCTCCGAGCCCCCCCACCTCAGTTCCCGGTGAGTTCAGTTGAGAGTCGCACAGCCCATGAGTTGAGTTGAGGAGAGAGACGGGAGATGAGTCAGAGTCGTGTGCTGAGTTACAGTTCCCTGTGAGACGAGTTACAGTTCCCCGTGAGAGTGAGTTGGGTTGAGCTTGAGAACGCGAGTGGAGCTGCAGAACGAGCGAATTGAATTGCCTATTGTACACGAACTTCCCACGTGCCCTGCGCTCTGCGCTGTATTAATCGCGTGCTCGAGAGGACGCCGCGTGATTTCCTCCTGCCTGCCTTCGCCTGCATACGTGCCGTGAACATCGGAGAGCCAAGCCGGGCGAGCTGCCCCCGAAGCGACCGACGGCAAAGCGCGCTTGGCGCGCGAACATTCTTCTCTTCTTTTCCCCGTGTGAGTGAGTGGGCCCTGTGTCTGGGGCTAATTTAAGATTGATTAAGCTTCTGCTCTGTGTCCCCTTCCCTTCATCCTGATCATTGTAAATAATAATAAATTGTGTTCTTCCTCTGATTTGACCGTCCTGTCCCTTCCATCAATTGGCTTCGCATGGTACGAGTCACGTGGTACGCCATCCGCTCGGGTGTACTCAATCACGCGTGGTTCATGCGAGACTCGATCCCCGCTTTCGTGGCAGCGTGGGTTAAATGTACATGCAAATTTGTCCCTCTACCCTTTTTCATGTTTGCCCGGAAGTGGCGATTCGGCCTCGCGGACCCGAAGACCCAAGGAGAAAAAGGGGTTTAATCCCCCCTTTGTAACGGGAACGGGCTTCGGAAAACCGCAACAATATATATATCGATATATAGATATATTCTAGTTTTCTTTTGAAAACACACACAACACGATTTACGGAGGTGGACACTTTTGAGACCCGGTAAATCTCTGTTATATCTCCTGAGGCCCAACCACGCATGGGGATAGCAGGCAAAAACAACTTTCATACACACGTGCACGCGCGTGCACACACACACACACACACACACACACACACACACACACACACACACACACACACACACACACACCGAGACCTGGGAGGGCTCCGTTCCAAGTTCTGAAACCCACATTTGGAGATAACAACAAATACCCACACACGATTATGAGCACAAGACAGAGTAGAAAGAAACCAAACAAATCAATGCTGGTCATTTCGCTGTTTGTTCCTGGCTTCTCCAATGTTTCCAAAACAACATTTCTGACAAATAATGTCTCATAGAGCATTGCAAGCAGGAGGGCAGTACATCATTCTGCTCATATTTATATGCACCATACCTGCCTGTCTCTCACCAAAGACAGCGTGTGAGTCATACAAATCAAAGATTTTTATTATAAGTAAATAAATTAACATACATTCCTTGCCGTTTAATCCTATCTTCGCAATCTCCTTTTCCGTCTTTGTTGAACAAAGGAATGAATGACTTCGATTTATCATGATGTGTTCCTTTCTCAGGAAAAAAAAAAGCTTCCAGTTAAAACCTAATTCCCAGGGAACTGCTGTCATAAAACATCTGAGGATTCTGTGATATGCATAACACCAATGGAAGGTGTGTTAAACCAAATCTCACCACTTTCCGGGTGTTCGCTCTCTCCGGTGCATCCATCAGGTGTGGTACGTTCATAGCGAGAGTCGGAGAGAAGAGGTGCCGTGAGCTGGGAGCCCGGACACTTGAAAGTCGCCGAAATTCCGGAGCTCGTGGAATGGGTGGCCAGTTGCTGGGCCTCAGGGTCACCGAGGCCACTGTCTGCGAAGCTTTGCTGGGACGAGTCACAAAGGTCATTCCGGACACCATCCTCCAAAACAAACTTCACTCGACGTGAGGCTGGCTGGGGACAGGGGAAAACATTGAGGAATCTTTGAAGGTTCATCTTGAAACACCAAACTCCACATCACAACAGGCACTTACCCTATGTCATTCAAGAGCCCACAACCCAATCACCCCCAAGGAGAGATATTATGTAAGGATATTATTTGATCAGGGTCAACAAGAAATCGATTTTATATAGTACGAGTCAAAAGCATTGGGGAAGGGTCCTTTAGACAGTTTTGTCACAGGATCAAATATCTCTACATTTTCTGCAACATCTTTTGAACCCTTCAATGTATTAATTATTTCGATGCTGTGATGTATTCTACACGAGATCATGGTAATTTAGGTAAAACCTATTTCCATGACTTTGTGCAAATGAAAAGTTTGCCTCAAGTACAAAAATAAAGCTGTTATGTATACACCTCAACAAGGCATTTTTCCAAGGGTAAAACATGGTAATACATCTGGAGTTTTTGCATTCGAGTCGAAAGCAACATAAGGCCTCTGTTACATTTCCTCTAACTCTTTCAATTCAATTAGAATTCCTCTTACTGGAGATATATTTATTAATGCCTCTGATAAAGTGTCACCCATAATAACCCCTCCGACTAGCACTTGGAGTAGCGCTACATTAGGGTGGGGCCAAACATAGAAACTACAACTTTGTCTTATGACCCTTAGTTCCCCTGGCAGGTTTGTTTGAGATTGGATAAGTAATGAATGAAAGCAGCAACCAAAGACAGACAGACACCAAATTGCGTATTTTAGTATGATGAATTGTATTTTTCCTGGCTTACCCCCGCTCTAGCAGGGGGAATGGCCTTAAAATGCCTGTTGTTGTGTTGTTGAATTGTATTTTTCCCACCCGCAATAACCCCTCCCTTCGGCAGGGGGCAGTGATTAAACCACTTGAACTAATCCACTAAACTAAAACCACTATTCGTCCCCCCACACTTGCGGTGGGGAGGTGGGGGCCGGGAGGATTTATTTAGTTCCCATGACCTGACTCTGTGTACCCCAAGCACGAATATAGAATTTGGTGGAGGTCCTCCAAGCCGTTTTCTATTCCATAAAGAACAGACACACAGACATTGTATACACACATATATATGAATTGACATATGTGGGAAAATTAGCCCAGACCAGGAATCAAACTCAGGTCCTCTGATGAACCGTAACATTGTAAATTGCTGTGTGAATGTGTTGCTTTATTTTCCTTGTAAATACTCGTGTGAATTATTTTTGGAAACAGTTGATTCCAACCTGCCCATTTCATATCTTTTCCAATTAACTTGCCTAAGGTGCAATAGTGGTAGTTCAGTACATTCTTCCCAAACCAATTGGCTCGATAACATTAGTCGGTCCGTACTTGGCAGTTCGCTGGACTGCCCCTGATTGGATAAGCTAAGGTGAGGACAAACCGGGGAGCGCAATACCCGGTTAGGTTGGCTACGTCACCCCCAGGTAAACGATGTCAGATGAAGGACCCTTGGAAATTTGGTCGGCTGATTGATGTTTGTGCTTGATTAGCAACCTACCAAATTGCATAGTTATCCACGACCAGTTGCCTCAGGACTGGTAGTCGGGAGGAACCCGAGAAATCTCCTCGTGGTAAACCCCAAAACCCGGATCCGTAACAATATACATATGTAAATTATATCCGTTCTCCGACCAATGTTCAATGTTACCGAGAGATAATGTTTCCACGGCAGGCGGGGCTTATCGGTCCTGGGACCGTGCAGCAAGGTCTGTAGGGGACCTGGTTCTGGCGCGATCACCACTCAAAATTTGGAGTTGGGATTTCACAATGATATATATATATACATGTATATATATATATATATATATATATATATATATATATATATATATATATATATATATATATATATATACATACATGCAGTCACGTGAAAAAGTAAGTACACCCCATGTAAAGTTTTGACCTTTTCAACATATTTCAACATACAGCTATTTGATCTTCATTTCAACAATATTGATAGATAAAGGTGATATAATATAACAAATATCATGAAACATTTACATTTTGTTGTCCATTGTATAATTTAAATAAACATAAATGTAAATTTCGCATGTTGAAAAAGTAAGTAAACCCTTGGCTCTAATAGGTGGTATTGCCCCCTTTGGCAGGAACAACCTCAAGTAGGCGTTTCTTCTAACTGTCTACCAGTCTCTGACATCGACTGGGAGAAATTTTTGCCCACTCTGCCATGCAGAATTATTTCAGCTGTGTGATGTTTGAGGGGTTTCTTGCATGCACAGCTCGTTTCAAATCCCCCCACAACATCTCGATGGGATTTAGATACGGGCTTTGACTTGGCCATTCCAGAACCCTCCATTTCTTTCTTTTCAGCCATTCCTTGGTGGGTTTACTGGTATGTTTAGGGTCATTGTCATGTTGCAAGGTCCACCTTCGGTTGAGCTTCAACTTTCCGACAGATGGCCTCACATTATCCTCAAGCACCCTCTGGTACAATGAAGAATTCATAGTGGATTCTATGATGGTGAGCTGCCCAGGCCCTGATGCAGCAAAGCTGCCCCAAACCATAATATTTCCACCACCATGCTTTACAGTTGGTATCAGGTTCTTGTGGTCAAATGCTGTCTTTGGTTTTCGCCAAACATGTCTTCTGGTACTGTGGCCAAATAGCTCTACCTTTGACTCATCTGTCCAGAGCACATTGTTCCAGAAGTGCTGGTCTTTGCCTAGGTGTTCATTGGCAAACTTTAATCTTGCCCTGATGTTCTTTCTGGACAGCAAAGGTTTCCTCCTGGCACACCTCCCATGTAGATCAAATTTGTGCAGCCTCTTTCTAATGGTAGACGCGTGCACTTTGGCATCAACAGTGGCAAGAGCTACCTGTAGGTCCCGTGATGACATTCTGGGGTTCTTCGAGACTTCTTTCAGCATCTTGCGGTCTGCTCTCGGGCTGAACTTGCTGGGGCGGCCTGGCCTGAACAAGTTGGCAGTTGTTTGGAATCTTCTCCACTTGTAGATGATCTTCCGGACAGTCGAATGATTGATTTCAAATTGTTTGGAGATCTTTTTAAATCCCTTCCAAGACTCATAGGCATCTATAACCTTCTTTCTGAAGGCCTCAGAGAGCTCTTTTGATCTAGGCATGGTGACACCACACACTTCAACAACAAAGAGCAAACCAAACGAAATGTCTGAGGTTTAAATAAGACAGCTTCCTCCAAGATCCTCTCTATCGATGTTCTAATCATTTGCACCTGAACTGGTGCACCTGATTCTAATTTTAGGTATTTGAAGTGGTGATAAATGTCGGGGTGTACTTACTTTTTCCACATGCGAAATTTGCATTTATGTTTATTTAAATTATAGAATGGACTACAAAATGTAAATGGTTCATGATATTTGTTATATTATATCACCTTTATCTATCAATATTGTTGAAATGAAGATCAAATAGCTGTATGTTGAAATATGTTGACAAAGTCAAAACTTTACATGGGGTGTACTTACTTTTTCACGTGACTGTATATATATATATATATATATATATATATATATATATATATATATATATATATACATATACACACACATGTATATGTGTACCTGGAAATAACTATTGAAACCTATGCCACATTTTACCCTATTGGCCAGATCCGAAATCTCGACCTCGCCTTTGATGTTAAACCTTGACCGTGATTCTGCAACCAGACCAGACGGCATTAGCTCACATGTCCTAATACCCTGCCCTGCTGCTCTATCACACCCTCTTTCTGTTCTCTTCACCCTCTCATTTGCTCAAGGTCATCTGTCATTTGCCATCTGCTTGGAAATCAGAAAACGTTACCACTTTACAGAAAGAAGATGCAAAAACAGATACTTTCAACTACAAACCAATCAGCCTGCTCCCAATACTCAGCAAGGTCATGGAATCCATCATTGTTTCCATCATTAAATCTCTTCTCCAATGGCTTGGTATGTTGTCCTCAGTGTAATGATAGCTATGATTGTAGGTGTCTACTTGCTAATGAGGGAGAGACTGATATCGTGAATGGGTAGCCTGTTTTCTTGGGGGATTATGTGATGTAGATGGATTTCCATAACCTCTCTGATTCTCCTTGTGCTCTGATGGATATGAGAAGTTTGCTGCCTGACTATAGTATGTGATGATTATTGATCTGTGCATGATTGACTATCGCTAATTTTTCCCGTTTGCCTCATCTACTATGTGCTTGATGTTCTTTTGGTCTAGTGGTGAAAGACCTGCCAGTTTCACCATCACAAAGAATGGGGTAAACACCTGGATGGTGGATCAAAGGCCTTCTGTCCTTATGTGCGTGAAGAATAGATTCAAGCTTGTTTGTCGAGCGACGGCGCACTGCTACGTTGGTGGTTTTGAGAATGCACTGAATGTGGTGTGGTGTACGTCCAGTGAAGGAGAATAACACATGCTCTAGCTTCCGGAGTTGGATCATTAGCTGTTGTTGGATTAGTGATGATCCTGTGGTAAGGTCAGTCATGATGTGGCGTAGTTTGCGATGCACGTTACACTTGTCACTGATAGTGTAAGCTTGACAAATAAGAGTGCTGCTCATGGATTGGCTAGCTGAAGGATGACGAAAAGAGTGGAAGATGAGGTAGCAGTCCGTGTGAGGTGGCTTCCTGTTTACCTCGTGAGAAGGCTTGCCATTAGGACACTTGGTAATGAGGACGTTAAGAAAAGAGATTGACTGTTGTTGCTCGACTTCCATGGTGAACTTAAGGTTGCAGTGCTGATTGTTAAGGTGCTGAAGAAAAATATTGAGATCTCTCTCGTCTTGTTTTCATATAACAAAGATGTCATCTACATAACATAGCCAGAGTTTAGGTAGAAATGGTGCAGAGACTAGGGCTGAGTACTCAAACCCATAGCCATGTTGAAACGATGGGCCAAAGTGGAGTATCTGGTATATGTATCTTTGGCTGTCCAAATAAAACTGGACATGTTGAGGATGACGTGAGAAGTTTGAAAGAGAATTCCTTAGGGAGAGTATGCGTTTGTTGGAAAGATAAAAGCTTGCCTTCATTCTCTTCATTGCTGGCATTGGATCTCGTGAGTGTTTCTTAGAGGTATCGATGTTAAGAAAATGTTGAAT
Organism: Myxine glutinosa; assembly: GCF_964187855.1. Taxonomy (NCBI): domain Eukaryota; kingdom Metazoa; phylum Chordata; class Myxini; order Myxiniformes; family Myxinidae; genus Myxine; species Myxine glutinosa. The sequence goes on from NC_136272.1 coordinate 110,985,693, forward strand.
CTTGGCGTCGTATTCCTCTCTGTCCATGATGACAGACATAATGCCTTTGTCTGCAGTGACTATGTGGACAGAAGCATCCTGCTGTAGTCTGGTAACAGCTTTCTTCTCCGTTTGACTGATGTTTGGTTTAGGGATCTCAGCTTTGGAGATGACTTCAGTGACTTGAAAATAGATTTGGACCATCGGAGATTTTGCCGAGTGTCTTAAGACTGGGTTCAATTGGATTATGTATTTGATGGGAATCTGCTAAAGTGGCACTACAAAGTGTAAACCCAGGGCTGAAACTGATTTTTCATCACCGGGCAGATGTCGTTTACTGCAATTGATAACAGTTTGCCCAAGGTGAGAAGGCCTGTGCATCATATGAGATTTAGATGCAAGTTGAGATAGAAGTTTCTTGCATTTCTTCACCTGTGTATTGCAAGCAGTGTCGAACGCTTTCTTCACTGAGGCTGTTTCGATCTTCTATCTTACTGCAGTCTTGGTTCTGAAGCCTGCGATGAAGAACTGCTTATAATGATGAAATATCCTGATTGATTGTGTGTGTGTGTGTATGTATGTATATATATATATATAAATACACACACACACACACACACACACACACTAAAACAATGCCCTTCCGACCCCATGAGCGCATGCGTACGTTAAAATAAGCTAAGTGTACGCTGCTGAAGCTATCCAGGCAGGAAGCAAAGCGGCACGCATTGCGCTCATAGCATTTAATGCCATGATGCATTATTCAGGTCAGAAGGGCCTTGATTTGGTTTATTGTTATGCCCGACCACACACCCACCTCCTGGTTGGTGAGACAGTAAAGCAGAGGTAATCCTATTGTGTGGCAGATGGACATTACTGCTCACAAATCGTGCAGTTTCAGGTGATATGGGATGTGAACTGTGCTTTACCAAGCTAAGAGGATTAACGCAATATATGTATGTATATACTGTATATACATATATAATTTTTCAGGGTATACTCAGGGGAACCCTACTTAGGTTTCCGCAAAATATTTTTCAAAAATTATTTTTCAAAAAAAAGAAAAAGAAAATCTTTCTTTTAGCATTTTTTGATTTTTCCAGACTTCTCAGAGGTGTTATTATTTGGGTTATTTCTACATTATGGTGGACCAGTTACATCACTTTGTCTGGTAACAACTCAGAGACCAAGGACAATAAATAGATAGGACAGGAAACTCCTAGTATGCATGTATGAGCCAAATTCGATTTGTCTCTTTCATTAGAGGTCCCACGAGCAAGCAGCCAGATTACGTGATGTTTTATTGTCTACACGATAGAATATCAAAAACCAAAAAGTCGAATAAATAGCATTTCAGACAACTTTAGACCCTTTTAGACATTTTAAGACATTGTAGGTGTCTACTTGCTAATGAGGGAGAGACAGATCTCGTGAATGGGTCTAAAGTCACACAAAATAAATCAAGGCACACAAAAAATCGTCTCCAGCATTAGAGGAGGTGGCAAGCCATGTCTGAAGAGGAAAGGCAGCTTCTACAGGAGCAACAATGCCTCCACTTCCAAAGAGCTAGAGTGAAGTATGCCAAAATAGCAGTTACAAGGCAAGGAGGAATACATAAATTTTCAATGGTTGAAAGTTAGAATACATAATGACATTGGCAATCGGACCAATGAGGAAGGAGGATCATATTGTTGTCCACTTTGCCAAGCATTGAGGTATAAGGGTGAGACAGCAGGATCACTGTGCTATGTTGGAGGAAAAAAATCATCCTTGAGCCAAACGCTAGGCCGCCAGACTTTCTTAAAACACTATGGGGACTGGGGAGTGAAGCTCAAGGAGCTTGGGCATTCGTGGCTTTGCTAAACAATGCTCTCCTTCTTGCCTTGCTTTAACAAACATTTTTTAAATGAAACTTTGCATTATAGACATTTCAAGGAGATGCATTCTTTATTATAATACTTTAATAAGAGTATTCTTTATAAACAGCTTGCAGCCGTCGAGTGACGGGAAGAAAATGTTGGCTTGGTAATTTGGAAAACTTGTTAATACGGTAAATGGCTCAGAAATTGGGTGTTATTGAATTTATTTTGCTTTGAAACTCACAAAGAAAAACAACACAAGTACAGATACATTCAAGGTACACCGCCCCCCTGCCAAATAATTAAATATCCTCCAGTGCTGCATTGTCGGGGCACCTCCGGCACCCGGCAATACCGCCATGCAGCTCCTAGAGACTGTATTTGGAGGGAGAGGTGTACAATAATTGCTTGATTAATTGCATAATTAAAATCAATAAAAGATCGTCATAAAATATTTTCTTAATCAATTGGCTAATAGTATAACTAAACCACTAGTGCTTCATCCGAAGATGTAACTTTTAGAAATTTAATTAAATAAGTCATTAATAAAAAAATTACATAATTAATTTATTAATCAATAAATAATTAATCGATTAATTGATTGATCAATAAATCAAAAACACCATTTACAGCCAAATCACTTGGTCATTGTCATGTCCAAATATCAGCTTCCTAGCTCAAAAGGTGCCTGAGATAATGCCCAGAAGAGAAAGGAAATATATAAGTAGTTCATTAATCCATAATAATTAAGTAACGAATGAATGAATTGATTAATCAAAAAACATAAAAATACTGTTTTTGACAAAGTACTTACTATTTTGCCCAAAATTTCAGCTTCCTAGCTCAAATGATGGCTGAGATATCACCCGGACAAACAAACAACCAAGAAAGCAAACAAACAAACAACCAGAGTGAAAACTGAGTACTCCCTTTCAGTGTACGTCATTTCCGAGCCCCCTTCGGTGCCCGGCAATGACGTTATGCAGCTCCTGGAAATGGCATAGGAAAGGAGCGGTGTACAATAGCTTTCGAAAGCACAGCCGATTCATAGAAGTTAAGCAATTGCTTTAGAAACAGCCTCAAGGCCAAAGGCAATTGCGATCGCTCGAATAGTTCTATACTTCCTGGCACAGTACATCTTGACGTCATACGCTCGAGGCATGCATCAGTTGAATTTATTTCTTCATGTTTCAAAGTTGGTCGGACAGTATTTTGGGTCCCGAGCTGAAGGATCACTTTCACATGCACTCTTTAACAACACAATTATAACATGTTATCTTTAAGGTATGTTATAAGTACGTACTGCATTTCTACTTCCTGGTGCACTGGCTTCCTTCTTTCCTTTATTCTTTCCTTCCATCCATGTAATTGCTTTTTTTTCATTAAGATTAATGTTTTGCTGCTCAATTCTGAAGTCCAGCATTATTTTTAATGAGCCGATACCCGTGGACCATCCACGGAAGGGAGGATGTGGTGTATGGAAAAATGCATGCTCTGGATTGTCCACTCAGTGGACGGCTTGCTTCGCCTTCACCCAGCAGACGCCAATATGATGGCGTCGTATCGGCAGTTAATCGGATGCTTTTGGGCCCCAAAGTCGACTAATTCAGATTTTTCGAGTATGGCTGAACGTGATAAACAACGAGCGCGGTTGGAAGAAATAATGGTAAACCCACTTGATGAGGTTAGCGTACACCGCGATCGACGACACCGGCACAAATGCATGCTCAGGATTGTCCACTCAGTGGACGGCTTGCTGTCGCCTTCAACTGTCCAATCAGCGGACGGCTTGCTTCGCCTTCACCCAGCAGACGCCAATAAGATGGCGTCGTATCGGCAGTTAATCGGATGCTTTTGGGCCCCAACGTCGGCTAATTCAGATTTTTCCGAGTATGGCTGTACATGATAAACAAAGAGCGCGGTTCGTAGATCGTAAATCCATTAGTGCCGTGGGGATCGGGTCACTGGGTGCGGCGTAAAAGGGATAACAAAGTCGAGTCCTTACGCTATTATTATATCGACTAGCCGAAACCCGTGGAACATCCACGGAAGGGAGGATGTGGTGTATGGATAGAGTGTACCATTATGGATGGCATAGGGGATTGGCTTGTCCGAGTAAGAGTTAGGAAGAAAGATGAGAATGAAGAGTGCGTATATGAACAACGATCGCCGACACCAGCACAAATGCATGCTCTGGATTGTCCACTCAGTGGACGGCTTGCTTTTTCCTTCGCCTGTCCAATCAGCGGATGGCTTGCTTCGCCTTCGCCCAGCAGACGCCAATACGATGGCGTCGTAAGATGGCGTCGTATCAGCAGTTAATCGGATGCTTTTGGGCCCCAACGTCGGCTAATTCAGATTTTTCGAGTATGGCTGTACGTGATGAACAAAGAGCGCGGTTCGTAGATCGTAAATCCATTAGTGCCGTGGGCATCGGGTCACTGGGTGCGGCATAAAAGGGATAACAAAGTCGAGTCCTTACGCTATTATTATATAGATTATTTTCTGATTCACCGGTTAATCAAACTAGAACCGATCAATTTACTTACCGTATGAACGTTCTTCAGAACGGAAGAACGCTGTACTGTATTTTCACATGACCAGAAAAGTATGAAACACATGGTCACTGCATTGTGTTTTGCACGATCTACTCTACGCCTTGTGGATGTTGAGCATTTCCACAGAAAGATAAATTCAACATGGCCGGCAATACAATTCACATATGAAGTAGAACAGGCTGGGTCACTACCATTCCTGGATGTACATCTTTCCAGGGAATGAAACGGCAAGCTACACATGCAGGTGTACCGTATACCTACAAACACAGACAAAGCATTGGATTACCGTAGTGGCCATCCCACCTGCCACAAAATAAGTTGCGTTCGCAGCTTAGTAGATCATGCAAAAACACACTGCAGTGACCATGAATAACGCCGGAGGGAAATGCTGCACATCACTCAACTACTGCGAGAAAACCACTAAATTGCATTTATCAAATTTTGTTGCCGGAAATCCAACTACAGCAACAACAATCCAACCACACCTCCACACACGGTGGCACTTCCATACATATAACACGCTTCCAAAACCACAAGCCACATTGTACGTGAGGACATCAACATCACCCACAAACCACAAATATCCTTACAAGCACAGCTGTCAAAGCCAAAAGACCAGATTTGACATATTTGACAGGAAAGAATGTCGTCTGCAACATACAATGTGAAGATTGTGAAGCCAATTATATGGGCCAAACGTCCAAAGGCTTAACCACAAGGCTAGCTGAACACCAACGTGCTGTAAGACGACAAGACAGGTTGTTATTGGTTGTGACACACATACACACACACCAACACACATTCTCATGGAATCAGACCACGATCCTTGGCACAGGATCTTTGAGAGCGAACCGCAAGATTATCGAGGCCTGGTACTCTGATGAAAACTCTATCAACCGACACATCGACTTACATCCCACATACAAAGCACGACGCAATCAATTACAACGTCCAAAACGGAAATCATTTGAATGCTGGGAAGCCCTGTGATTGGCAAGGACTTGGACCAATCCATGATGTGAAACGTCCCCAACGGAACTTAACGGTTAACACCACACTCAACACCTCTGAGGAAGAGAACTAGTTTGATCTCGAAACGTCAGGCTATTAATAAATAATTTTAAATTATTTTACTGCTCATATGCTATCCTTTCCAATATGAATTCTGAGCTGCAAATCTTTCGACATGTGTGTGTGTGTGTGTGTGTGTGTGTGTGTGTGTGTGTGTGTGTGTGTGTGTGTGTGTGTGTGTGTGTGTGTGTGTGTGTGTGTGTGTGTATATGTATGTATATATATATATATATATATATATATATATATATATATATATATATATATATATATATATATATATATACAGTGCATTCAGAAAGTATTCAGACCCCTTCACTTTTTTCACATTTTGTTGTGTTGCAGCCTTATGCTGAAATCGTTTAAATTCATTTTTTCCCTCATCAATCTACACTCAATACCCCATAATGACAAAGAGAAAACAGGATTTTAGAAAGTTTGGCAAATTTATTAAAAAGAAAAAACTGACATATCACATTGACATTAGTATTCAGACCTTTAACTCAGTACTTGGTTGAAGCACCTTTGGCAGCGATTACAGCCTCGAGTATTCTTGGGTATGACACGACAAGTTTGGCACACCTGGATTTGGGGATTTTCTGCCATTATTCTCAGCACACCCTCTCAAGCTCTGTCAGGTTGGATGGGGACCGTCGGTGGACAGCCATTTTCAGGTCTCTCCAGAGATGTTCGATTGGGTTCAAGTCAGGGCTCTGGCTGGGCCACTCAAGGACCTTCACAGAGTTGTCCCTAAGCCACTCCTGCGTTGTCTTGGCTGTGTGCTTCGGGTCATTGTCCTGTTGGAAGGTGAACCTTCGGCCCAGTCTTGAGGTCCTGAGCGCTCTGTTTCAGGTTTTCATTAAGGATATCTCTGTACTTTGCTCCGTTCATTGTTCTTTCAACCCTCACCAGTCCCCCAGTCCCTGCTGCTGAAAAACACCCCCACAGCATGATACTGCCACCACCATGCTTCACCGTTGGGATGGTATTGGGCAGGTGATGGGCAGTGCCTGGTTTCCTCCAGACATGACGCTTAGAATTGAGGCCAAACAGTTCAATCTTGGTTTCATCAGACCACAGAATCTTGTTTCTCACAGTCTGAGAGTCCTTTAGGTGCTTTTTTGCTAACTACAAGCGGGCTTTCATGTGTCTTTCACTGAGGAGAGGCTTCCGTCTGGCCACTCTGCCATAAAGCCCAGATCGGTGGAGTGTTGCAGTGATGGTTGTTGTCTGTATGTCTCTGTATGTCTCTGTATGTCGAGAGAGAGAGAGAGAGAGAGAGACATCCAGACGCACACACACACTTCAATGAATGATGATTAGCACTAATGTTAGTTCGTGTGATGAGAATTATTTTTAGCAATGGCAGATGTGAAATTCATTCAGTTGCTGGTGGGCCGTGCAGCATAATAAGCAAATCGTTGTTTTGAATACGACAAAGCATTTTCATTTTCACACCAAAGCTATAACCCTCTGACAGTCATTGGTCTATCTGGCACGGTTAGCGTTACATGGTACAATGTTTTCCTTGTACTATGTTAGCCCAAAAGGCTGAAAGATGACCGAGGCATTTATTTCTTATTTTTTCATTTTGTAATAACAGTTTATGGGACACATGGGACAGCCCAGAATGCCCAAAGGGTCCAGGCTCTGACCCTATGCGGTGTCCCCCTCCTCCTCACCAACCACAAACATAGAGCCTCCTCTACAAGAGGCACTCAAAGTCGAGGCAAAAGGTAGAAATTATATTTTCAGATTGCTCATCAGATTTGTAGGCAAAGTACAAATGAGCCGTAAATGTTCCTTTTGAGATGCCTCTAGCAATAGTCATAAAACTGTAAAATTAGCTGATCCATTAGGAGAACACAATTACGTTACAATATTAAGCACAGACATGTCCACGAGTGCGCCTTCCGGCTATTTGATATTTGATAGTGATATTTATTGATATTAATTTGCATACAATAAACAATTTAATATGGTGCGATACATAGACATAACAACATTCATATCATGAGTGATGTATTGAAGAATAAAGCTTTTTTTCACATGGTCTAAGGCATTCAGTTGCTGGTGGTCCATGCAGCATAATAAGCAGATCTTCAGAGTGGGGTTGCCACACACACGGGCACAGGAGCATTAGCCAGAGGAGGAAGCACTACTTTCTGAAGAGGGGATAGCATTAGCCTTAAAGGAGGGGATGGGATTAGTATACTGTATATACATTTTATTTTTACACATATATACACACACAGGGCTCCGGATTTGGTGACTCCCTTTCTTTGCCATGTTAGGCCTGAAGGGAACCGAACATTGTGAGATCCAGTAATGTGCCGGATACAGCGGCTTGGTGGGCAGCTTTGGTGGCGGGAGGGGAGGCGCTCGTGGCTTGTTGGATTTTGCCGACTCTAATCCATCGAGTAGGACACACATGCACGCATTGGGAGGGGGTGGGGGCTGAGATTTGGCAGACCCAAGTGGAAGAGGGTCTGAGATTTGGTGGACACGAGTGGAAGGGGAGCCTGATATTTGGCGGACCCGAGTGGAAGGGAGCCTGATATTTGGCGGACCTGAGTGGAAGGGAGCCTAATATTTGATTTGGTGGACCTGAGTGGAAGGGGAGCCTGATATTTGGTGGACCCGAGTGGAAGGGAGCCTAATATTTGATTTGGTGGACCCGAGTGGAAGGAGAGCCTGATATTTGATTTGGTGGACCCGAGTGGAAGGGGAGCCTGATATTTGGCGGACCCGAGTGGAAGGGAGCCTGATATTTGGCGGACCCGAGTGGAAGGAGAGCCTGATATTTGGCGGACCCGACTAGAAGGGAGCCTGATATTTGGCGGACCTGAGTGGAAGGGAGCCTAATATTTGATTTGGTGGACCCGAGTGGAAGGGGAGCCTGATATTTGATTTGGTGGACCCGAGTGGAAGGGAGCCTGATATTAGGCGGACCTGAGTGGAAGGGAGCCTAATATTTGATTTGGTGGACCCGAGTGGAAGGAGAGCCTGATATTTGATTTGGTGGACCCGAGTGGAAGGGAGCCTGATATTTGGCAGACCCAAGTAGAAGGGGAGCCTGATATTTGATTTGGTGGACCCAAGTGGAAGGGAAGCCTGATATTTGGGGGACCCGAGTGGAAGGGGAGCCTGATATTTGGGGGACCCGAGTGGAAGGGGAGCCTGATATTTGATTTGGTGGACCCGAGTGGAAGGGGAGCCTGATATTTGGCGGACCCGAGTGGAAGGGAGCCTGATATTTGATTTGGTGGACCCGAGTGGAAGGAAGCCTGATATTTGGTTGACCTGAGTGAAAGGCATAATATTTGATTTGGTGGACCCGAGTGGAAGGCGAGCCTGATATTTGGCGGACCCGAGTGGAAGGGAGCCTGATATTTGATTTGGTGGACCCGTGTGGAAGGGGAGCCTGATATTTGGCGGACCCGAGTGGAAGGGAGCCTGATATTTGATTTGGGGGACCCGAGTAGAAGGGGAGCCTGATATTTGGCGGACCCGAGTGGAAGGGAGCCTGATATTTGATTTGGTGGACCTGAGTGGAAGGAAGCCTGATATTTGATTTGGTGGACCCGAGTGGAAGGAAGCCTGATATTTGGTTGACCCGAGTGAAAGGCCTAATATTTGATTTGGTGGACCCGAGTGGAAGGCGAGCCTGATATTTGATTTGGTGGACCCGAGTGGAAGGGGAGCCTGTTATATGGCGAACCCGAGTGGAAGGGAGCCTGATATTTGATTTGGTGGACCCGAGTGGAAGGTAGCCTGATATTTGGTGGACCTGAGTGGAAGGCATAATATTTGATTTGGTGGACCCGAGTGGAAGGCCTGATATTTGGCGGACCCGAGTGGAAGGGGAGCCTGATATTTGATTTGGTGGACCCGAGTGGAAGGGGAGCCTGATATTTGGAGGACCCGAGTGGAAGGGGAGCCTGATATTTGATTTGGTGGACCCGAGTGGAAGGGGAGCCTGATATTTGGTGGACCCGAGTGGAAGGGAGCCTGATATTTGATTTGGTGGACCCGAGTGGAAGACCACCGTTTAGAGGCCATTTTTCCCCGCAAAGCGGGGGTTGGCCTTTTCGGGGACCGTGGTCGTTGTTGTTTTTTTTGGTCCCCTTTTTGAAGCCGAGTGGAAGGGAGCCTGATATTTGGTGGACCCGAGTGGAAGGCCTAATATTTGATTTGGTGGACCCGAGTGGACGGCCTGATATTTGGCGGACCCGAGTGGAAGGGGGGCCTGAGAAAGATGAGGACCTGCGGCAGTGACGCATGCATGCATGTGCACACACACATTCACACGTGCATGGGTCGTGATTTACACGTACACATGAATGATTATGGTTTATTCACGTTTGGCTTTGGTTTTACATTCAGTTTTGCTTTGGCATATTTTGTTTTGTGTGACATCATATGCTGTGGATTGTATGCACACGTATTATTCGTATGCGTTATGTACACATGTACATATTGTACATGTGTACATAACGGACCCGAGTAGAAGGGAGCCTGATATTTGGCGGACCTGAGTGGAAGGGAGCCTAATATAAGTGTTGTCACTTAACGACTCCCTCAAACTTTTGTTTCCATGGTTGTGAAGTGTTTTTAATAACGTGGTGGTGGTTATTGTAGACACATATGTTATGCATGACATGTTGTACAGTGGCATGTTGTGTACACGCATCTTTTGCATGACCATATTGCACATATTTTATGCACGCACACACACACACACACACACACACACACACACACGAATACACAAGACTGTTGGACGAGACAAACACGGCCCCTGAGTTTGGAGGAAGATGGTGTCACTTCCCGGGGCACTCTGGGTACCAGCAACGTCACAACAATGGCACAACCTTTCCCACCGCACTCAGCTGTGCACTTCCCAGGGAGGAATTTTGTCTTTCCTATGGATGCCAACCTACGGTGATTGTCCATGCTCTATCCTTTTAACCCTAAGGGCAATTCGCTTATGGTACCCCTTTAAAAAGTGAACGAGATGGATGCGAGACCTTTATAGGAGAATCGAATTTCTAAAATTCCAAGGAGTACTTTCTCACAATATGTTTCTTGAATGTAAACTTATAAATGTGTTTTTTGTTGGAGAGGTTCGGATGTTGAGGGGTATCGAGTTTCAGATATCTGGGTCAGTGTATCTTACCATCATCGGCTTATGTGCCAGGACAGTTATAGGATTAAACTTTTTTTTAGGTTTAAATGAAAACCGTTTTATTTGACTGGAAAGCATCACATTAATTGAAGGTGTTGTGAAAGAGCGAGTGGGGGGAGTACAACTTGCCAGGGATGATTGAGAATGGGCGTGTGGCGGTTTTATCCAGACGCCATTTGTCTCCACCAAGGGAACAGCATGCCGGTCTACACCGGAAGATGATCGTTGGAAGACGATCATTCATTCCAAGGCCTTCCACGAGTTGTGCGTTACACTGTGGGTGGGCGTTCCTCGTGTGCAAGGTGACAATTGGCTTGCTTAGCAATTGGCTTTCGATGGTAAGAAATCCATGCAATTGGAGGGAAGATGTATCCAAAGCTCGAGGGAGCCTAGCTTGTGGACAGAATAAAATGGGGGCAGCTGCTGATGGCCAGAGAGAGAGAATGTTGTCACTCTGATCATGTCAGTAGGCGAGACGCGCAATGATTATTTCATGAGAAGGATGCGCGGGAGGGAGAAGCAGAGTGAGGGAAGGCCCATTGCATGCAATCATGCCCACATGATGACAACCCACGTGGCCAGCCATTGGGGTAAAAGGAAATAAATAAATAAAAACAAATGAAACACATTGTCATCGAGGATGGTGCACAGCAATATATAATTCATGCTAATGGAAAACATGGAACATGACGAAATGCTTCGAGTGGGAACACAAATCCAGCTATTAGAGCATTTTGCCTCGAAAATGGGGTTCAGCGTCTGAGTCAGAAGGACAGGTTTGCACACCTGCTCGCTTTTGTGACCTTTGAACCTACGATGGTCAATACAGGCAAAATGAAGGGCCTTTAGACCCATGAAGCCTGTCGTGTCAGAGACAAACCAGAGTTTGTCGTAGTTAGGGTTATGGTTAAAGTTAGGGTTACATTTAGGATTAGGGTTGTTAGGGTTATGGTTGGGGTTGTTAGGGTTGTTAGGGTTGGGGTTAGGGTTGTTAGGGTTAGGGTTGTTAGGGTTAGGGTTACATTTAGGGTGAGGGTAGTTAGGGTTAGGGTTATGGTAAGGGTTGTTAGGGTTAATGTTAAGGTTAGGGTTGTTCGGGTTAGGGTTGCGGTTAGGGTTAGGGTAGATAGGGTTATGGTTAAGATTACAGTTAGGGTTAGGGTAGTTAGGGTTATGGTTAAGATTACAGTTAGGGTTAGGGTAGTTAGGGTTATGGTTAGGGTTATGGTTAGGGTTATGGTTAGGGTTATGGTTAGGGTTACAGTTAGGGTTATGGTTAGGGTAGTTAGGGTTATGGTAAAGATTACAGTTAGGGTTATGGTTAGGGTTATGGTTAGGGTTAATTTATCCTTCACCCCTGTGGTGCCCATACTTTGAGAGCCTGGAACTTTGTGTAACTGCATTTTACTGTCATAGTACAGACATTTGTCCTGAAAACCACATTTTGAAATTTTGTGTTTAAAGCAATGTTTGTGAACAAAAAGGCAGAATTGTCCACAGCAGAGCTGTTCTCTAATATTTAACTTTTCACATGTCAGGCATTGCAACCCGGCGTTGATATACTCTTATCTCATGGTTGCAGGTATTTGGTGTGTCCAAACCCAACAATGTGCTAAAAATACTGCTAAAAATACTGCTAAAAATACTGCTTCAAAGAGGCTTTCGAGTTGACCGAGCTCCCTAAAAGGTGTGCATGAAGAGGAGAACACGTGAACTAACCGCTCGTTTACTGAATCATTCATTACAACCATTTTACCTGCATGGATCTTCGTACGAAGTACAACAACCACGCATTGAATTTGTCCCATGTGGGAGACCGTTCATTAGAAATCGTTCAACTAAGATTCATTGCGGACATTGCCAACGAAAGGAAGAAGTAATAATGAGAAACTTCATGCTTTGCATGCCCCCCAGAAACTCTGTGCGACAATTCCGTCGCATCCCACGAGATGAAAAAGATCCCGCTGCGCTCCACGCTCCGCCATCCAATTCCAGTGCTCCGCAACCATGGCGCAACGCTGCCGTGCCTTTTATAACACAGCACTTCAACATGGGCCTTCTATCTTTCCTAAGCCTCTAAGTAAGTGCCACTTTGCCGAGAGATTTGTGGAATAGCAGACATTACTGCGGGAGTTATCAGCAGCAGCTAACTCAAAAGATAACAGAGGGATTTGGGAATGACATTTTTATATAAAATAATGTGATCTCTCCATGATGGAAATTGACAAACACCGCAGAAGTGATAACGCATCTGCCGTTTGGAAAGACGCATCAAGGTTGTAGCTCGTCATCTGTAACAGATTTCAAGGTTCAAGGACGGTTTGCACCAAGTCGATCCATGTTGGTACTACTTTCTGTAATGCTCCGCGTAGCATTCAATAATGCAGGTATGCGCTTGGGAAGCTGGATGTAATTATGTGGCACTCTTTCTGCAAGCTGGGACACTGAGGAGTGGATTAAAGAATGGCTGCTGGGCTAAGGTCTCTAGACTCCATCATTCCCAAACCCTGTACTGCTGGAGTCACAAATCTGAGCATAAAGAATGCACTTCGGAATGAGGCTTTCAGATGTGAATGTCACACATAACACGTAGCCTTCTCCCGGCCCAGGTGGTCTGGCCCATTGGTTCTGCAATAATTTAAGAGGATGAAACTGCATGCCAATCACCCCACTGACTGTGGGAACCTCATTAATGGCTTCAGGAAGCTGGAAAGATATCAAATAATAGGACACAAAGCCAAGTTTCTGACACGACGATGCCAACGTGAGAGCCCTTTGATAGAAGTGAGGAGGTCTCCAGCCTTCCATCTTAGAGTAGAGAGACAAAAGTGACCTTT
>NC_136272.1:111001684-111034184 GCF_964187855.1 Myxine glutinosa
GTTTTAATTAGTTTTAAAACATAGTTTAACGCCAACTAAGCACCGAAATAGTTTGCCAACGTGAAATAAATGAATACGCTCTCAAATGTGCCGTCCGAGGCAGAGTCTGTTCGGCACGTTCGGCACACGTGATAGCTCGCTGCTCTCTGATTGGTTGAATCGTTTTTTGGACATAGCTCGGTAACTACTTGTCCGATTAATATGAAACCTTGAAAAGGCACATCCTCGGGTCCCCAGCAATATACCTGGCAAGTTTCAAGTATATCGGACCGGTAGTTGTCGAGAAACAGCGGTCACAGACAAACACACAGACACACAGACATTCACACAGAGATTACTGGAATTATAGATAGATATCTACACATCTGGGCAGTGTCTGTGTTGTCACTTAACGACTCCCTCAAACTTTTGTTTCCGTGGTTGTGAAGTGTTTTTAATAACGTGGTGGTGGTTTTGAATCACGTGGTGGTGGTTTTGAATCACGTGGTGGTGAGGTATTTTGAATTATGTGGTGGTGAGGTTTTTAAATGGCATGGTGGTGAGGTGTTTTTAAATCACGTGGTGGTGAGGTATTTATAATTACGCGGTGGTGAGGTGTTTTTAATTATGTGGTGGTGAGGTGTTTTGAATTAGTTGGTGATGAGGTGTTTTGAATTACTTGGTGGTGAGGTGTTTTGAATTACATGGTGGTGAGGTGTTTTTAAATGATGTGGCTGTGAGGTGTTTTTAATTTCATGTTTCGTGGATGTGAGGTGTTTTTAATTTCAGGTTTCGTGGCTGTGAGGTGTTTTTAATTTCGTGTTTCGTTGCTGAGGTGTTTTTAATTACGTGTTTCGTGGCTGTGAGGTGTTTTTAATTACGTGTTTCATGGCTGTGATGTGTTTTTAATTTTGTGGGTGTGAGGTGTTTTAATTTCGAGGCTGTGAGGTGTTTTTAATTTCGTGTTTCGTGGATGTGAGGTGTTTTTAATTTCGTGTTTCGTGGATGTGAGGTGTTTTTAATTTCGTGTTTCGTGTATGTGAGGTGTTTTTAATTTCATGTTTCGTTGCTGTGAGGTGTTTTTAATTACGTGTTTCGTGGCTGTGAGGTGTTTTTAATTTCGTGTTTCGTGGCTGTGAGGTGTTTTTAATTTCGTGGCTGTGAGGTGTTTTTAATTACGTGTTTCGTGGCTGTGAGGTGTTTTTAATTACGTGTTTCGTGGCTGTGAGGTGTTTTTAATTTCATGGCTGTGAGGTGTTTTTAATTTCGTGGCTGTGAGGTGTTTTAATTTCGTGGCTGTGAGGTGTTTTTAATTTCGTGTTTCGTGGATGTGAGGTGTTTTTATGTTTCGTGGCTGTGAGGTGTTTTTAATTTCGTGTTTCGTTGCTGTGAGGTGTTTTTAATTACGTGTTTCGTGGCTGTGAGGTGTTTTTAATTACGTGTTTCGTTGCTGTGAGGTGTTTTTAATTACGTGTTTCGTGGCTGTGAGGTGTTTTTAATTACATGTTTCATGGCTGTGAGGTGTTTTTAATTTCGTGTTTCGTTGCTGAGGTGTTTTTAATTACGTGTTTCGTGGCTGTGAGGTGTTTTTAATTACGTGTTTCGTGGCTGTGAGGTGTTTTTAATTACGTGTTTCGTGGCTGTGAGGTGTTTTTAATTACGTGTTTCATGGTTGTGAGGTGTTTTTAATTTTGTGGGTGTGAGGTGTTTTTAATTTCGTGGCTGTGAGGTGTTTTAATTTCGAGGCTGTGAGGTGTTTTTAATTTCGTGTTTCGTGGATGTGAGGTGTTTTTAATTTCGTGTTTCGTGTATGTGAGGTGTTTTTAATTTCATGTTTCGTGGCTGTGAGGTGTTTTTAATTTCGTGTTTCGTGGCTGTGAGGTGTTTTTAATTTCGTGGCTGTGAGGTGTTTTTAATTACGTGTTTCGTGGCTGTGAGGTGTTTTTAATTACGTGTTTCGTGGCTGTGAGGTGTTTTTAATTTCGTGTTTCATGGCTGTGAGGTGTTTTTAATTTCATGGCTGTGAGGTGTTTTTAATTTCGTGGCTGTGAGGTGTTTTAATTTCGTGGCTGTGAGGTGTTTTTAATTTCGTGTTTCGTGGATGTGAGGTGTTTTTAATTTCGTGTTTCGTGTATGTGAGGTGTTTTTAATTTCATAGCTGTGAGGTGTTTTAATTTCGTGGCTGTGAGGTGTTTTTAATTTCGTGTTTCGTGGATGTGAGGTGTTTTTATGTTTCGTGGCTGTGAGGTGTTTTTAATTTCGTGTTTCGTTGCTGTGAGGTTTTTAATTACGTGTTTCGTGGCTGTGAGGTGTTTTTAATTACGTGTTTCGTTGCTGTGAGGTGTTTTTAATTACGTGTTTCGTGGTGGTGAGATGTTTTGAATTAGTTGGTGATGAGGTGTTTTGAATTACTTGGTGGTGAGGTGTTTTGAATTACGTGGTGGTGAGGTGTTTTGAATTACGTGGTGGTGAGGTGTTTTTAAATGATGTGGCTGTGAAGTGTTTTTAATTTCATGTTTCGTGGATGTGAGGTGTTTTTAATTTCGTGTTTCGTTGCTGAGGTGTTTTTAATTACGTGTTTCGTGGCTGTGAGGTGTTTTTAATTACGTGTTTCATGGCTGTGAGGTGTTTTTAATTTTGTGGGTGTGAGGTGTTTTTAATTTCGTGGCTGTGAGGTGTTTTAATTTCGAGGCTGTGAGGTGTTTTTAATTTCGTGTTTCGTGTATGTGAGGTGTTTTTAATTTCATGTTTCGTTGCTGAGGTGTTTTTAATTACGTGTTTCGTGGCTGTGAGGTGTTTTTAATTACGTATTTCATGGCTGTGAGGTGTTTTTAATTTCGTGGCTGTGAGGTGTTTTTAATTTCGTGGCTGTGAGGTGTTTTTAATTTCGTGGCTGTGAGGTGTTTTAATTTCGTGGCTGTGAGGTGTTTTTAATTTCGTGTTTCGTGGATGTGAGGTGTTTTTAATTTCATGTTTCGTGGCTGTGAGGTGTTTTTAATTTCGTGTTTCGTTGCTGTGAGGTGTTTTTAATTACGTGTTTCGTGGCTGTGAGGTGTTTTTAATTACGTGTTTCGTTGCTGTGAGGTGTTTTTAATTACGTGTTTCGTGGCTGTGAGGTGTTTTTAATTACATGTTTCGTGGCTGTGAGGTGTTTTTAATTTCGTGGCTGTGAGGTGTTTTATTTTCGTGGCTGTGAGGTGTTTTTAATTTCGTGGCTGTGAGGTGTTTTTAATTTCCTGGCTGTGAGGTGTTTTTAATTTCCTGGCTGTGAGGTGTTTTTAATTTCCCGGCTGTGGGGTGTTTTCAATTTCCTGGCTGTGAGGTGTTTTTAATTTCGTGGCTGTGTGGTGTTTTTAATTTCGTGGTGGTGAGGTGTTTATAATTACGTGTTTCGTGGCTGTGAGGTGTTTTGAATTCCTTGGTGGTGAGGTACAACACAACACAACAACTTAGGTACAGTCATTATCCTCAGCTAAAAAAAAGCCCGCTCCTCAGTAACGACGTGTGGCTGAGGCGAGCGTAGCGAGCTAATGGTTCGAGAGGCGGGCTGCTAATCCGCTCGGCAAAATAACATCTTGTCCGCGGTCTCGAACGAGGTTGCTCACCTGCCTCGTGGAGGGAGCCGGGCAGCTTCAGGACTCACGTCGGTCAGTCACAGGCAAGGGGATTAATCCCCCCTTGGTAAGGGGAAAAGGGGCCGACGGTGAGATCCGTAACAATTGGTGTCGGGAGCGAGATTAGGAGGTGTGCAGTTGGGTAGACCTGCTGGGAGAGCCACAGGACCCAGTCCTGAAATTGTGCAAAGGCACAGGGAGTTGAATCGGGGGAGTGAGACCCCAAATTGATGAAGCACCACAGTTTGGTCAATGGGAATTGGGTTCTTAAAACCGCATAGAGTAAGATGGCCAATGGATTGGCAGGGAAAGACCCTGGGTAGTGTAAAGTGTGTTAATGTCATTTAGGAAGTAGTTAGGATTGAAATCTCCTCGCACCATCTACATCCACTCACCTGAGGTGACGCAACTCCACACCATGCCATGTTTTTATTTTTATTTTTGTGCAAATGTTTGGAATGTGAGACGCATCATGACGTGGGTGTGACATTGTGTTGTTGTTCCATCTCTTCCTCCTTATGAGGAATTGATGATGAATTTGGGTGATGGCAAATTTGATTAGAGGGAGTGAAGACGAATTTGGTATAGGGGAAATATGGGGAAGACGTGACATTAGTGACGAATTGGTAAGGGTGTAGATTTTTGTAAATATGGGGTAAGGGCAAGGGTAGATTGAGTAGGTAGCAGGGGGGGGTGATGTACGGTAGGGACGAGCTTTTCTCCGCTCAGTCTCCAGACGCACCTCACTCTGCATTGCCTTCGTTGATGTGTACCCTTGTGACCTTACCCCTCACTCACCTGTCTTCTCTGTCTTCCTTCCCCGACCCATGGATCGTGCTCTCTGGGCACTGAGGGGAGCGTGCGGGAGTCCGCCATTGTGTGCCCAAATCCCCGCAACCAGCTGCCTGCATCCACACACCACTTATGGACCACATGTCTGTGGCTGAGAACCACTCATGGACCCCACGGGTTGGGGCATGGCCCCTCTGCTGGGACCGGCCACGATGGCCCAAGATCTTGCTTGCGGACCCGGTGAGGTGGCACCAAGCCCACAGGTGAACCACCCATAGTCGGCCCCTGTGGGCCATAAATAAAAAACAGTGGACACGGTTGTGCTTTTGTTTTATATCCACCAAATAGGCCGCAACCAAGAAGAACATGAAGTTGACAACATCTGGAAGAACAACGGCCAGCAGAGGGAGCCGTCAGGGAACAGGAACAAGAGGGAACAACTTCAGTCGCTGTCAGGACTGGTTCTCTCCGGGCACTGTGGCTTCCTCCACCAGAAGAAGTTAGCTTGCAGTAAGATCAGTGCCGACAGATCAGATGATAGCGCCGTTTCAACGGCAATGTGTGACTGTCGTTAATCAAACTGTGTCGATGGTGCTGATTGGCTGACCGAAGCTGATCGCTGATTGGTCAGCTCACAAAATTTCGCAAATTCAGACCTAAAATGACACCATTTGCATTCTGGATGAGATTAAAATTGATAAAATTTACTTCTTGATTAATTCGGTGAATTCCGTCTCAACTTCGGATATTTCCGGCCGTGAAAAACTATTCCCTACGGCCGCGAGATTTCTAAAAAATAATTCGTCAATTTTAGAATATTTGACGCCGTTTTCACCCTCCGAAACGCGTAATAAGCTTTTTTGAAATATTTTTTCAAATGCTCGAATCTCATTGGTCCGGTGTTTGGTGACGATTTTCGTTGAAGATAACGAGGTTGGTCTTAAAGTATTTTAATTACAAATTAGAGGTGCATAAGATTGTGAATCAAACAAAGACGGGTGAAACAAACTCCTATTGAACTTTTTTCAATTTGTTCTGCATACTTCCGCATCTGCAAGATGGCGGCCTCCATTGAGCGATTTGGTGCGTCAAAGCTTCAAAATTCTCAAGCCAAGGGATCCAGTATAATCTGTTTTTTCAACATAATACGTACGCGTTCATTCACAACACCGGCTTTGCCGGCTATTATTTCAGAAC
Source organism: Myxine glutinosa (assembly GCF_964187855.1). Lineage (NCBI taxonomy): Eukaryota > Metazoa > Chordata > Myxini > Myxiniformes > Myxinidae > Myxine > Myxine glutinosa. The sequence goes on from NC_136272.1 coordinate 111,007,267, forward strand.
ACACCTGGTCACAAGTATGCCTCAATGACTGAGTCCTCAGTCGAGGTCCTCAGCATCATCCCGTTTCGGCCCTTCAACATCGATACGGTCAGCCAAGGTGGGCCAGCAGGGGCACATATGCCTCCACATGCAGCAGCCACCACTGGATGCGTATATACGTATATATACTAAATACCCCCACCTCCAGCCAGTAAGTACACAGACTACAACAACAAAACCGCCTCCACTCCCAGAATCCACAGCCCCTCACGCACTCACTCACACACAAAAAAATAACCACACCTAACCAACCAACCAACCACCTATCCTTAGAACATGCACCACTCAAACAAAAACACATTCATGCAAAACACACACACACACACACACACACACACACACACACACACACACACACACACACACACACACACACACACACACACACACACACACACACACACACACACCTCCAATTCTCTTCCACGCTCAGTCATTACCCCTTCAGGCTGAAATAAACCACCACCAACAACCTCAACCTACACCTACACCTGTTCGACGTGCCTCCATAAACGTCCTCCAAATCCAAAGTGAAGATATATAATGTAATATAATATACACAGTGCAATTAAAAAAGTATTCAGACCCCTTCACTTTTTTCACATTTTGTTATGTTGCAGCCTTATGCTGTAATCGTTTAAATTCATTTTTTCCCTCAACAATCTACACTCAATACCCCATAATGACAAAGAGAAAACAGGATTTTAGAAAGTTTTGCAAATTTATTAAAAAGAAAAAACTGAAATATCACATTGACAAAAGTATTCATACCCTTTGCTATGACACTTGAAATTTAGCTCAGGTGCCTCCCATTTCTCTTGATCATCTTTGAGATGTTTCTACACCTTGATTGGAGTCCACCTGTGGTAAATTCAATTGATTGGACATGATTTGGAAAGGCACACACCTGTGCATGTAAAGTCTCACAGCTGGCAATGCATATCAGAGCAAAAACCAAGCCATGAGGTCGAAGGAACTGCCTGCACAGCTCAGAGACAGGATTGTGTCGAGGCACAGATCTGGGGAAGCCTACAAAAAAAATCTCTGCTGCATTGAAGGTTCCCAAGAGCACAGTGGCCTCCATAATTCTTAAATGGAAGAGGTTTGGAGCAACCAGGACTCTTCCTAGAGCTGGCTGCCCGGCCAAACTGAGCAATCGGGGGAGAGTGGCCTTACTTTGGAGTTACTGATTAATTGAAAAGTAAGTTGGAAATGTTTGTGGATATGCAGGGTGGGTTCAGAGTTATATTGAAGTCAAAAGTGGATGGTGATTATAAAATATGATTGAATTACTCAGAAAATTAGGTGGAGGTGATATAACTCCTTTGGTCGCAATTCAAAACTAACAATTCGCAGTTTTATATGTAATATTATAATGAGATTTGAGGTGACATAGAGTTGAGTAGATAATAAATCCCGTCATGTTAACTATAAGTTATGTTTTCTTCGTTAAAATTTCTCAGTTTTCAGAGGGGTATTGATTATATTTAAGCATGTTCCTTTTTAAATTTTTGTCCTAATTATTTGCCCGAACTCAATTAAGATCAGTTTGTTACTTTTTATTATTGTTTTTTGCAGTATGTCGAGCAAAAAAAGGAAGTGTTCGGAGGATTACGTGCGTTACGGGTTCACGTGTTGACGGAAGGGACGGAAGTCAGTGTCCCCAATGCATGCTTTGCAATGTCAAGTTGAGCAACTCCAGCCTAGCACCAGCAAAACTACGGGAACACTTCAAAAAACTGCAGGGCGAGGGGCAGTACAAAGACGCAACGCTGGATGAATTCAAATTGAAGAGAGTCCGATTCGACGCAAGTGCTACCTTGCCCACTCTTGGCTACGTTCCAATTGACAAACCGATCCTCACCGCGTCGTATGAAGTTGCGTACCTGATCACAAAGCAGGGCAAACTGCACACCGTTGGCGAGACACTCATCAAACCGCCCGCGTTGAAGATGGCCAACATCATGCTGGGAAAAGCTGCTGAAAACAAGTTGTCTCTCGTTCCACTCTCAAATGACACCATCATATGCAGAATCGACGACATGAGCGACGACATCCTTGCCCAGGTAGTTGCAGATTTAGTCGCGAGCCCGACGAAATTCAGCCTTCAACTCGACGAGACCACCGACGTTCCGAATTTGAGCCAGCTCATCTTATTTGTGCATTATGTCAAAGGAGACGAGATCAAGGAAGACTTGCTGTTCTGCAAGCTTCTCACAACGACGACGAAGGCAGCTGACGTGAAGAAGCTTGTGGACGACTTCTTCAGAAGCAACGGCCTCTCATGGAACATGGTGTCTGCAGTTTGCTCGGATGGAGCTCCAGCCATGCTGGGATGCAACTCCGGTTTTGGAGCGCTGGTGAAGGCCGATGCACCACACATCATTGTCACGTACTGCGTCCTGCACAGACACGCGCTGGCATCAAAAATCCTGCCTCTAAAACTGGCCAATGTTCTGAAAATCATTGTTGAAACTGTGAATTACGTGTGAAGCCGTGCTCTGAATCATCGCATCTTCAAAGAGCTGTGCAATGAAATCGGCTCTGAATTTGAAGTCCTTCTCTACCACTCTAACGTTCGATGGTTATCACGAGGGAAGGTAGTGAGCGGTGTTTTTGCCTTGCGTGTAGAATTAGCCCTGTTTTTGCGAGAACACCAGCATTGCCATGCAACGCACTTCCAAGAGTCAGAGTTCATCCTCGCCTTGGCATACTTGGCTGACATCTTCGACGCACTCAATCATCTCAGTTGCCAGATGCATGGTGGTGGAGTGAATGTCATCGAATCTGAAGAAAAGCTGAGCACTTTCCGAAAGAAGTTACCGTTGTGGAGGCGGCGAACAGAGAACGACAACTTCGCGAACTTTTAGCTACTGGACGAGTGCGTGAGCGGGATCGAAGATGAAGTTGGAGGCACTGCGTACCGGGGGAGCTGAATCAAGCGATTGCCACGCACTTGGATGAGCTGGGAAAGTCATTCGACGGCTACTTCCCCGACCAAGAGCAATACCCAGCATGGGTGCGGCAGCCGTTTACTTTCGACGTTGCAATGGCAGATGTCAACGGCCAATACCTCGACGACCTCATCGAACTTCAGCAGAGCCAGACTCAACAACAACTCTTCGGCACAACAACGCTCTCAACGTTTTGGTGCCGCCAAATGGAAGGGTATCCTCACATCGCTAAAATTGCCATCGAGATCCTCACGCCGTTCATTACAACGTATCTCTGCGAGCATGCGTTTTCGAAACTGGTGGACATTAAAACAAAGAAAAGGAGCAGGCTTGCATGCGAAAATGATTTGAGGGTGGCCCTTGCCAAAACAAAACCACGCATTACCCAGATCGCCTCCTGAAAAGAAGAACAGAAAACGCATTAAGATGCAATTCTTCTTTATTTTTTGGTCAAATTTGAGGGGTTCCGCGAGTGTTCGGTGGATTTCGTTAGGGTTCGGCGCCTTTAAAAAGGTTAAGAGCCACTGATCTAACGTATAATTACCGTTTTGTGGATTTACTTCCCTGAAAACATGAGCAGTCTTAACAGTCATTATAATGTTGCCGAGGAACATTCCTGGCAATATATATATATATATATCTCCACTATTCTATATTCTCTGCCAATCTGTCTGAAGCTCTGTCTGGTCCAGGGCGGAGCTTGGCTTACTGTCATGACTCCACCCACAATTACAACCTGAAAAATTAAATCATACGTCCACCATTTTGGCAATCATATGTCCATTTTGAGGCCAATAAGGCCATTTTGGGAATTTTGGTAATCATATGTCCACATCTACGGGAGTGTCCTATACTCATATTATATTCACAATCTCCATGCCCTCCCTATAAGTTTTCCGTTCAGTGTAAAAACAACTAAGGTGACTGTTGAAAGGATCATGAAATATCGAAAGGTTTGGAGCTGATAGGCGACAATACATAAAGGTCTCAGGCTTCAAGCATTAGCTCTTTGGCTTCAGGCCTTTGGTGTCAGCATCTGGGCCATTGCAATTTACTCTATCCGAGCTATATAACCAGGATTAATTTTATTTTCAGAAGCGATTGAGGCCGCTTTGGTTTGATTCATTGATTTGAGACAAACCGGAAGTATATATATATATGTTTTGTATACAATTGTATATAGAAGTTTTGTATACAGAATCGAGGCTCATGAAAGAGCTAACATTTATCACAAAAACAAATCAAAGAGACAAACAAACAAAGTATATAAAAAGGGGAGCGGTAGACAAGATGGGGAGAGAAGGGGAAGCATATAAACACAACATTTGAGAGCAGGGACATCGGGAATGTGTGGGAGGGAGAGGGATTGGGGGAGGGCGGCGTGGGAAGGGGGGGGGGGGGTGGGAGAAGTATAAACACAAGTACACCAAGGACTTCCAGGAAATAAGTTGGTATTTCAAAAAAGTGGATTTCGGGTGAAATTAGCGGGGGTAGAAAAGATCAAGGTTTTGGATGGGGGAAGATAAGAGATGGTGGTGAACAGCTGTTTTAAAGACCTGGAGGGAGGAGTGGGATTGAAGAGAGTGAGGGAGTTTGTTCCAGAGGCGGGAGAAAAGAGGAATGAAGGAGTGAAGGTGAGCAGAGAGTCTTGATTTTGGCAGTTTAACCATAAGAGGGTTTCAGGCAGATCTTGTGCGACCTGTAGGAATATTTGGGGGACAGAGCCCAGAGAGAGCTGGAGGAGCAAGGCCGGAGAGGAGTCGGTAGAAGACGGAAAGACCACCAACCTGCCTGCGGTGAGTAAGTGAAAGACCCTCGGAGGTATCTTCATCGCGGGAGATGAAGATTCCAATGATTCTGAATGCTTTGGTTTCAACAGCGTGAAGACGAGCTAGGTGTGAGGCAGGAACACCAGCCCAGAGGGGGGAACAGTATTCCATTGAGCTGCGGATGAAAGCCTGATATGTGGTGAGGAGCTCAGGTGTGCCAAAGAAGGACTTCGCACGACGGAGGATGCCCAGTCGGCGACTGGCTTTGGAGGCCAGATTTGAAATGTGGTTTTCCCAGGAAAGATCATGGTAGATAGTGAGTCCCAAAAGCTTGAGTGACAGAACTTCTTGGAGAGGATTATTCAGAAAGTGGATAGGAGGGTTGTCCAGTCGGTCTTTTCGGAGAGACATCGTAAGAGTGTGAAATTTGTCAGGATTGAAAGACATATTCCACTTGTTTGCCCATTCTGTGATTTTGTCCAGGTCTGCAGAGAGCGAGGAGGCTGCAGACTGCCGATCTGAGAGATGAGGAATGGAGCGGCAGAGAGTGGAGTCATCAGCAAAGAGATAGAGAGGATTTTCAAGAGAGTCAGAGAGATCATTGATGAAGACCAGAAAAAGCACAGGGCCCAGAAAAAGCACAGGGCCCAGAACACTGCCTTGGGGAACTCAAGCCTGAACAGGAAGAGGAGATGAGAGAAACCCATTCAGGGCCACACGTTGACTACGACTAGAGAGGAAGTCCACCAGCCATGCGTGGAGATTTCCATGGATACCAAAAGAGGAGAGTTTGGTGAGCAGAGCGGGGTGCCAGACGGTATCGAAGGCATGTGATATGTCAAGGGAGACAGCTCTAATTTCCTGTTTGGCATTGAGGACCTCCATCCATTGTTGAGACAGCAGAAGCAGCGCATGTCCAGAGCAGAGTGACCAGGTCTGAAACCAAATTGATGATCAGAGATCAAGCCATTGGAGAAGAGGAAAGATTTCATATCCGAAGCAATGATGGATTCCATGACTTTGCTGATAATTGGGAGAAGGCTGATTGGTCTGCAGTTGCTAGGATCTGTTTTTGCACCTTTTTTGTGCAAAGCGGTGATGTTGGCTGATTTCCAAGCAGATGCAGATAACCTCGAGCAAAAGAGAGGGTGAAGAGAACAGAGAGAGGGAGTGAAAGAGCGGAAGAACAGGATTTTAGGACCCGTGGGCTGATGCCGTCAGGACCAGTTGCAGAATCAGAGTCGAGGGTTGACAGAAACTTTTCCACCTTGTCAGGAGGAAAGGACACAGAGTCCAGGAGCAGCTGGGTATGACTGGGTATGGTGGGTACAGAGAGGGGTGGGTTTGGGACACAAGATTTAGAGGCAAACACAGAGTTGAGGCTCTGTGTATATAATATATAATCTGCTCTGTTCTGTGTATAAAATATATATTATAATATATAATAAGATATATAATCACAAACTATGTAGTCACTTCCATCCTAAATATAATGACTTTGCCGTCTATTTACTTCACTGAGAAACCTAAGCAGTTTAGCAGTTAGTAACTATTATGCGGACTTAGGGTTGGAGTGAGCGGAGGGGGTGTTGAGAAGTTGAAGAAAAAAGGGGGAGTGGAAGACAGAGAGTTGGAGTGGGGTGCAGATAATGGACAGAGTTTGCAAAAGGGGGTTGATGCTATGGGAGAGAGGGTTGAGGACTTGGGGTCTGGCTTGGGCTTGCAGACATGTGGATTGGGGGAGGTGGGTTGAGGATTTGTTGAAGAAAGGGAGAGGAGAGGTAATAATATTGTAATTAATTTACTCTTTGAAAATTTTGCACTCACTTTTTTTTCTATCAGAAACATATTCCCCCTTTATTACATTAAGTCAATGGGATTTTGAAGTTCGATTTACATTATTTAAATTTAGATTATGCTTTCCAGGAATGCATCTCGACATATATACAGAAGTGCCTGTATATAGATATATGTGTGTACGTGTGTGTGTATGTGTGTGTGTGTGTGTGTGTGTGTATGTGTGTGAGTGTATGTATATAGTAGTATGCAGTCATAAAGCATAACATGACATTGTCTTTGCAAACTCTCCCTCCCCCATCAAATTTCTCTCTCTCTCTTTTCTTCTTCTCCACTCCCACACAACCCCTCCCTCCCACCCCTGTCCCCCACTTTCACCTCTCTGTCTGTCCCCTCCTCACTCTCAACTCTCCTAATAAAATGCAGCACTCTCCTCCAACACCTCTCTGTACTCTCCTCTTTCTCCCCCTCCCTCTCTCTTTCTCTCACTCCCACACTCCTCCTTGCACCCCAGGAGTGTATAGCGACGTGTGGAGAGGCATCTCTCCCCCCCCCCCCCCCCCTTCCTCGCTCTCCTGCTCCTTCCCCGTTCTCACCCCTTCCTGGTCTCACCCCTTCCTCCTCCACACCCCATCCCCTTGCTCCCCCTCCCTCCTCTCTCTTCCTCTTCCTTTTCTCTCCCTCCCTTCTCATTCCCCTTCCAGTCTCTATCTCTCTCTCCCAACTCCCCCCCTTCCTCCTCCCCACTTCTCTCTCTCTTTCCCACCTCGCTCCCAGGTATCGTGATGGTTTGCCAATATGGTGATGGAGGATTTGGAAGAGCGCACCATTCCATCCCTACCAGTCCAGCCAAGTGGGTGGTTCCGCTATGTGGATGGCAAATTCTTCATCTGTCCCACAAATACGATGGACACCATGCATGAGGACATCAGGAAAACCTTTTCCTCCATCAATTTCACCTTTGAAGAGGAGAAAAATGGGGCCATCCCATTCCTAGACACTCTCGTACAAGAGATCCTCTTGACACTCTCGTAACAAGAGATCCTCTTGACACTCTCGTAACAAGAGGAGCACAAAGGTCACAGTGTACAGAAAGCCCACACACACCGACGGCTACCTCAATTTTGATTACTTCATTCCAATGGAGCACAAAATAACTGGGGTACACACTCTCTCAAAAGGAGCACAATAGTTACCATCTACCATGGAAGACATGATGAGTGAGATTCTTCAGAGCTGGAGCATCTTCAGAGCATATTCAGGGTAAACGGCTTGCTACCAAAAAGGATAACGATCCTGGCTGGCCCACACAACAGACTGGGACTGAACAAAAACTAAGGGGTTTTTGTGTTCTGCCTTTTGTACCAGGTGTATCACAGATATATAATTGAAAGTGGCAGGAGTAAGGGTAAGTTTCAAAACTGTCTTCACCCTCAAGAGAGCTCTTATGAGGGTCAAGTACAAGTTACTGAGGAAGGACAGGGCAGGGGTTGTGTACGCTGTGTATTGCTATATACTCAGATTTGAATTTGAGATCAAAAGATGAAGATGAGTTAAGGGTACAGAAGGTCAGCTTTTATTTATTGGTATTTCTATGCAAATATGTTTTACCATTATAGAACAAATACTTTATATGTTCGGTCCCCCAATTTTAGGGAAGCAAAAATATTGGAATAAATGACTGACAGGTGTTTCTTGCTGCTCAGGTGTTTCTTGTTGCATTTATTTTTCACACATGAAAGAGCGGTGAATGTCTCGTCTTGGTTTTAGCCATTGATTTTGTCTTTGGAGTCTGCCTTTTTGGAGTCAGTTGGCAAAAACAACAAATTAAGACCAGAGAACTGTCTGTGAAAGAAAAGCAAGCAATTTGGAAGCTGAAAGAACAGAAAAATTTTATTACACCATTGCACACAAATTGTGCATAGCAAATACAACAATTTGGAAAATCTTGAAGAAAGAAACCACTCGTATACTGAGCAATCAATATACAATGGCCAGGTCGGCTAAGGAAAACAACTGCAGTTGATGACAGAAAAATCATCAGAGCTGTGAAGAAAAAAACTCAAAACAACTGTCAGTGACATCACCACCAGCCTCCCATGTGCAGGGGAGAAAGAACAACAATCTACCATTCACATATTATTTTGACAGCAGAATTACAAAGGCTACACCACAAGATGCAAACCTCTTAGTACCAAAATAGAAAGGCCAGATTAGAATTTGCTAAGAAGTTCAGAAGTGAGCCAGTGAGTTCTGGAACAAAATTTTATGGACAGATGAGACCAAGATTAAATCTTTACCAAAGCGATGGATAGGTGAAAGTGCGGAGAAAGGAACTGCAAATGATCCAAAGCATACTACATCGTCTGTGACGGATTGTTAAGGTCGTGTCACAGCTTGGGCTTGCATGGCTGCCTCTGGAACTGGCTCATTCATCTTTATTGATGACGTAACTAATGATGGCAGCAGCAGAATGAATTCAGAAGTGTACAGAAACATTTTGTCTGCCTATGCACAGAAAATGCCTCCAAACTCATTTGGTGACGTTTCTCCATGCAGCAAGGCAAAGACCCAAACACACACTGCCAATGCAACCAAGGAGTTCATCAGGGCAAAAGTGGCAGGTTTTAGACTGGTCAAGTCAATCTCTTGATTTAAATCCAATAGAGCGTGCATTTCACTTGCTGAAGAGAAGACTTGTCAGAAACCCCCAAAACCAACAACAACTGAAAATGGCTACAGCAAAGTTTTACATGCTCCTCCCCGACCCCCTGGTCACGGTGTACTTCCGAGCCCCGAGAGGAGTCACGGCAGAAAAATGTGTTATTCTGTGTGTCAAATATCAATGGAGAAGCCACCCCAATTGTTACTCACAAACAAATATTGTATTGAGATCACACAAGAATAACGGTACAACAACAATAGTATTCAAAATTACAATCAATATGTCCTATGATGGTACCATCAGTTTTGCAATATATAACTCACTGTGCTCCAAGTGAGTGTAACAATAACATTCCCCAATGTCTCTTATTCCCGGCTCCAAGACGAAGTTGATTCGCTCCAGCGATCGCTAGAACGATGTCCAAACGACCAGAATCCCGTGCGGATGGCCGGCAGTCACACAGCCGAAACTGTACAAAGGCGCCCTCAAGGCGACTGGGAAATCCAAAGGCACCCTACAGGCGACCGAGAGATCACACCCTCGGGTATGGACGAATTAGCCTTCAAAAATTCGCATCACACACACGCCCCAGATCGATGTCTGAATGCGGTGAGAATTGTCGAAAAGAAACGAAACCACGAGCGAAGCACAAATCCTGCACGAGTCAAAATGGCCGACGACCCGGTCTCGTGGCGCACGGCACGGCGATGATTCTCTCCTGAATCGATCGCAAAACCTGACATGCAGGTTGACCGGTCACAGCGATGACAACTCCGTCGTGGGAATTCCTCTCCCGGAAACCCGAAAGTTCGCTAGTGACTCTGGCTCGCCAGCATTCGCTTCAGACCCGGAGCAACTCGGCTTTCTTGTCCGACTCATTCGTTCCGCCCTTTTTTCTCTTCTTCTTCTTCGTCTTCCGGTTCCCGATCCGGTTTCATTTTTAAAACATTCCTTTTACCTTTTGACAATAATAATTGCTATTTCCCTCAAACAACAATAATAATAATACATGGAACCAGAAATGTCTCGAGTGGATGAAAGCCACCACAACGGAAGTGACGAATCTGTAACACTTCCCCCCCCCCCTCAAGAAAGAAAGTTTGAACCTAGTGAAAACTTTCTTTGTAGGCAAAACTCTTCCAACAAACAAAAGTAAACACACCCAAATCATCAATTCCCGTGAGCAACGATAATCAATATTTCCCAAAAATAAAGCAACAAAACTTCAAACAACCTACAGATATCTCCAAAGTTAGTTCACTCTGGACAAAGCATCCGCAACGACATTGTCCCTGCCCTTTACATGCTCAATTTCCAAGTTGAACTCCTGCAAAGGCAAATTCCATCTCATCAACCTCTAATTTTATTTTTCATTTTTTTGAATGAAGGTTAAGGTGGTGTGATAAAAAATCCAAAGTCAAGCAAATCTATAACACTTTTTAGGGAGGCCGAGCTGAGAGCCAGATTTAATGGTGGTTGGGTGGTGAGGCCTGGAAGTATTCACTACATGGACGCCTTTAGGAACGTGGAGTTCACGGTTAATCCGTGCAGGAAAGTTCACTACATGGACGCCTTTAGGAACGTGGAGTTCGCGGTTAATCCGTGTAGGAAAGTTCACTACATGGACGCCTTTAAGAACGTGGAGTTCACGGTTAATCCATGTAGGAATCTTGGCTCGGCTACTCCACAGCATTCAGTGCTTCAACTCTTCCTAACTTTCATAATAATCATGGTTGGAACGCTTGTCGCTGTAGTCACGTGAATAGCAGTCTCCTTCTCGGCCACGACCCTGATAATCATCCCTTCGGGAGCTGCCGTAACTCTGGGAGCCTCCATAGCAATATCGACTGCGGCCACCACCAAAACTACTACTCTCACCCCGGGAGCCATAGCCACCCCTGAAACTACCTCCACGTTTTCCTCCTCTGTAGCCCCCTCGACGCCCATGGCCTGCTTTCTCTACTATTAAGGTCCAACCATCCAAATCCTTGCCATTCAAATCCTTTTCTGCCTCTTTGGCATCCTTTGGGTTTTCAAACGTGACAAAGCCAAACCCTCTTGACTTTTGCGTCTCCTTGTCTTTTATCAGCAGCACTTCCAAGAGCAGTCCATATTTGCCAAAGACAGTGTCCAGAACATCTTCCCTTGTTTTGAAGTTCAGTCCACCTACAAAGAGCTTGCCAACATTGCCTCCATTCATGACTCGTGTATGCTGACACTTATTTTCAGGGTACTTGACAAGACGCATCTGTGCCAAGCGTGACGTCAGTACCTTGCTCTTCTCTTCATTGCGCTTCCTACCCATAGCACGAGTCGCGGCACAGGATGGAAAGATACCCGGAATCTTCTGCTCTAAATGTGCAGTGTTATTTTCCATGCTAGGCTTTTCAAGAAACATCAGGTTACCAGAAACTGGACCACCGGCCAAATCATTCCCGATAACAAAAGATACTCCCTCTACAGGAAGAGTGGCTTGTAAACCTATGGTGACCGGTCCTGACACCAAATCAGACTGCAAATGGATGACATGAAGTGGAGCTTTAACATAGCCACCAACCCCCTGTAACCGAACACTAACACCAGTTGCCGTCTTCTCTGACAATGGCAAAATGCCTTCAAGCATCAAAGATTGATGTGCTCCTGTGTCCCTCAATACCATAACTGGTCTCTGGTTAGTCAAGTCTCCATCCAGTGACACAAACCCCTCTGAAATAAAAGGTTTGTAACCCGCTTGAACAAGGTCGTTCTGAGATGCCGGAACTTTGGCATGGGAACCTCCACAAGACTCTGTCCTCCAAGGACGATTTCTCACATTTGCCAATGCATTCGGAGTTGTACTAATCTGACCCCGCTCCTGATTTTTCCTTTCCAGGGCATAACATTGGGACATCAAATGTCCAGGTTTCTTGCAAAAAGCGCAAGTAGGACCAGAGGAAAAACTCGTGGTCTGCCTCGAGCCCCCCGTAAGATAAGTCTGTCTTGGAACTGTAACACTTCTGATCCCTAAGAGTCGCGGTATCAGATCTGTCCTCATAGTCATCTCTAGGCCGCCCCTATAAATCTTCGTTCTCCGCACCGGATGTACCATAACTCCCCTGGCGAACTCTAGGCGGGAAGTTAGGTTTGTGGAACCCCATCCTTTGGGTCAAGGCATAGTCATCTGCCACGGTGGCTGCCTCATACAACTCTGGTACCTTATTTTCCTCCAGATGTACTTTAATGTCCTCGTGGACACACTGTTTGAATTCCTCCACCAAGATCAATTGTCGCAACAGTTTGAAGTCTTTCCCAACCCCTTTCGAATCACACCACCGATCAAACATGGTTTCCTTCATTCTGGCAAACTCCACATGGGTCTCACTCTCCCTCTTCCTGGCATTCCGGAATTTTTGCCGGTAAGCTTCAGGGACCAATTCATAGGCTTTGAGAATGGTTTTCTTCACTATGTCATAATCTGCACATTGGTCAATCGGAAAAGCCGAAAATATATCTTGAGCTTTACCCACCCGAACACTTTGCACTAAAACAGTCCAGGACTCCCCAGGCCATTTTAGCATTTGAGCCACTTTCTCAAAGTGTAAAAAAAAACTTGGCTACCTCCTTTTCATTGAAGGGTGGAACCAGCCTCACATGCCTACCAACATCCCAGGTGTTCTGACTAGTTGTCGAACTAGCTGGCATGGATGTTACCTCTCCCCGTTCTTCCATTATTTGCAGCTCCTTGAGTTTAAGTTCCCTCTGACACTCCATGTCACGTTCCTTTAACTCCCTTTCGGCTCTTCTTTCCTCTGCTCTTTCTTTTTCTCTTCTTTCCTCGAGTTCTCGTGCAGCTCTCCTTTCCTCTGCTTTTTCCTCTGCTCTTCTCTTCTAGAGTTCTCGTTCCTGTCCTGCTCTTTCCTTTTCTGCCTTCCTTTCCTCTGCTTTTAACCTTTCCTGGCTCTGCAGTTGCATCTCCAGTTTCCAGAGCTCCACGTTTTCTTTTTCTTCGGGTAACCAATCCAAGGCTACCTCTGTCCATGTGCCCTGTCCCACCAGAGATTCTATCACCAATGTCTGCATCTCTGCTTTCTTCATATTAACTTCATAACCTCCAAGTTAAAATGTCTGGCCAATATCAAGTGTGCCGATTTTTTTAACGCTTGGAAATGTGCCTCATTAGGGGATGCCGCAAACTTTCCTGCGTCAAACACCATGGTGACTATTAGTTAACACCTGTTAACCTTCACACAAAAATTTCCAAATTTTTGGAAAATTTGGGAATGTTAGAAAAAATCCAAATTTGGGAATTTGGGGAATGTTAGGGAATTATATCCAGGACGAATTATAAGGGAATTTAATCCCGGACAAAGACCCAATTTCGAGCTCCCGAGTCAATTGGACGAGCCCCCAATTTCTGTGACGTGCTCCTCCCCGACCCCCTGGTCACGGTGTACCTCCGAGCCCCGAGAGGAGTCACAGCAGAAAAATGTGTTATTCCGTGTGTCAAAGATCAATGGAGAAGCCACCCCAATTGTTACTCACAAACAAATATTGTATTGAGATCACACAAGAATAACGGTACAACAACAATAGTATTCAAAAGTACAATCAATATGTCCTATGATGGTACCATCAGTTTTGCAATATATAACTCACTGTGCTCCAAGTGAGTGTAACAAGAACATTCCCCAATGTCTCTTATTCCCGGCTCCAAGACGAAGTTGATTCGCTCCAGCGATCGCTAGAACAATGTCCAAACGACCAGAATCACGTGCGGATGGCCGGCAGTCACACAGCCGAAGCTGTACAAAGGCGCCCTCAAGGGCAACTGGGAAATCCGCCCTACAGGCGACCGAGAGATCACACCCTCGGGTATGGACGAATTAGCCTTCAAAAATCCACATCACACACACGCCCCAGATCGACGTCTGAATGCGGTGAGAATTGTCGAAAAGAAACGAAACCGCGAGCGAAGCACAAATCCTGTGCGAGTCAAAATGGCCGACGACCCGGTCTCGTGGCGCACGGCACGGCGATGATTCTCTCCTGAATCGATCGCAAAACCTGACATGCAGGTTGACTGGTCACAGCGATGACAACTCCATCGGAGGAATTCCTCTCCCGGAAACCCGAAAGTTTGCTAGTGACTCTGGCTCGCCAACATTCGCTTCAGAACCCGGAGCAACTCGGCTTTCTTGTCCGACTCATTTGCTCCGCCCTTTTTTCACTTCTTCTTCTTCTTCGTCTTCCGGTTCCCCATCCGGTTTCATTTTTAAGACATTCCTTTTACCTTTTGACAATAATAATTGCTATTTCCCTCAAACAACAATAATAATAATACATGGAACCAGAAATGTCTCAAGTGGATGAAAGCCACCACAACGGAAGTGACGAATCCGTAACAAAAGGCTTGGCAAATGATCTCAACGGAAGATACCAAGAGTTTGGTGATGTCAATGGGTCACAGGCTCAACACAGTTATTGCATGTAAGGGATATGAAACCAAATACTAACTATTATACTACTTTAATTTACTTCAAGTTAATACGTTCCAATACTTATGTTTACTTAAAAAGGGGGACTGAACATAAAAAGTGTTATTGTTCTGCAATGATTAAACATATATGCATAGAAATACCAAGAAATAAAAGCTGCCCTTCTGTCTGTACTGATGCCTCAAACTCATATTTTGATCTCAAACCCAAATTCCTTGAGTATACAGCAATAACATCAAATTGGACTTCGCTGTTCCAATACTTATGGAGGGCACTGCATATGTTCAATGGTGAGAAAAGGTTTGTGAACCCTTTAGAATTTTCTATATATTTGCATAAATTTGACCAAAAACGTGATCACATCATTCTAAGTCCAAATAATAGTTCAATAGGACATGATTAAACAAATAACACACAAAAAAAAAAATCTACTTTTCATTTATTTATTGGGCAAAGACTACATTCAATTTCTTTGTCGAAAAAAGTATGTTATCCTCCAGGTTAATCAGCTCAATTAAGGGGTTAATTACAGTCAGGTGTTTCAATCAATGGGATGACAATCACAGGTGAGTTTTGGTGGCCCTACCCAATGTGAAAAATATAAACTTTGTTCGTCACCATCAGAGACTGATCTTCACTACAGTCACGTGAAAAAGTAAGTACACCCCATGTAAAGTTTTGACTTTTTCAACATGTTTCAACATACAGCTATTTGATCTTCATTTCAACAATATTGATAGATAAAGGTGATATAATATAACAAATATCATGAAACATTTACATTTTGTAGTCCATTGTATAATTTAAATAAACATAAATGCAAATTTCGCATGTGGAAAAGTAAGTACACCCTTGGCTCTAATAGGTGTCATTGCCCCCTTTGGCAGAAACAACCTCAAGTAGGCGTTTCTTATAACTGTCTACCAGTCTCTGACATCGACTGGGAGAAAGTTTTGCCCACTCCTCCATGCAGAATTCTTTCAGCTGTGCGATGTTTGAGGGGTTTCTTGCATGCACAGCTCGTTTCAAAAACCCCCCACAACATCTCGATGGGATTTAGATCCGGGCTTTGACTTGGCCATTCCAGAACCCTCCATTTCTTTCTTTTCAGCCATTCCTTGGTGGATTTACTGGTATGTTTAGGGTCATTGTCATGTTGCAAGGTCTACCTTTGGTTGAGCTTCAACTTTCTGACAGATGGCCTCACATTATTCTCAAGCACCCTCTGGTACAATGAAGAATTGATAGTGGAATCTATGATGGTGAGCTGCCCAGGCCCTGATGCAGCAAAGCTGCCCCAAACCATAATATTTCCACCACCATGCTTTACAGTTGGTATCAGGTTCTTGTGGTCAAATGCTGTCTTTGGTTTTCGCCAAACATGTCTTCTGGTACTGTGGCCAAATAGCTCTACCTTTGACTCGTCTGTCCAGAGCACATTGTTCCAGAAGTGCTGGTCTTTGCCGAGGTGTTCATTGGCAAACTTTAGTCTTGCCCTGATGTTCTTTCTGGACAGCAAAGGTTTCCACACACCTCCCATGTAGATCAAATTTGTGCAGCCTCTTTCTAATGGTAGACTCGTGCACTTTGACATCAACAGTGGCAATAGCTACTTGTCGGTCCCGTGATGACATTCTGGGATTCTTAGAGACTTCTTTCAGCATCTTGCGGTCTGCTCTCAGGCTGAACTTGCTGGGGCGGCCTGGCCTGAACAAGTTGGTAGTTGTTTGGAATCTTCTCCACTTGTAGATTTTCTTCCGGACAGTCGAATGATTGATTTCAAATTGTTTGGAGATCTTTTTAAATCCCTTCCCAGACTCATAGGCATCTATAACCTTTTTTCTGAAGGCCTCAGAGAGCTCTTTTGATCTCGGCTTGGTGACGCCGCACACTTCAACAACAAAGAGCAAACCAAACTAAATGTCTGAGGTTTAAATAAGACAGGTTCCTCCAAGATCCTCTCTAACGATGTTCTAATTATTTGCACCTGAGCTGGTGCACCTGATTCTAATTTTATGTATTTGAAGTAGTGATAAATGTAGGGGTGTACTTACTTTTTCCACATGCGAAATTTGCATTTATGTTTATTTAAATTATACAATGGACTACAAAATGTAAATGTTTCATGATATTTGTTTTATTATATCATCTTTATGTATCAATATTGTTGAAATTAAGATCAAATAGCTGTATGTTGAAATATGTTGAAAAAGTCAAAACTTTACATGGGGTGTACTTACTTTTTCACATGACTGTATACAGGTTTGTGGAAGCGTCTCATGCCCCGTCAAAACAGATTTCTGAGGACTTCAGAAAAAGACTTGTCGATGCTCATCGGTCTGGAAAGGGTTACAAAACCATTTCTAAAGATTTTGGACTCCACCAATCCACTATCTGACAGATAGTGAACAAATTGAGGAAATTCAACACCATTGTTTCTCTTTCCAGGAATGGTCATCCAACGAAAATGACTCCAAGAGCAAGATGTACAGTAGTCCAGGAGGTCACAAATAACCCCACAGCAATGTCAAAGGATCTGCAGGCCTCTCTTCTTTTGGCTAATGTCAGTGTTCACTGAACAAGAATGGTGTGCATGGGAGGATAGCAGGGGTGAAATGACTGCTCTCCAATTAGAAACATTGCCGCCCATCTCAAGTTTTCCAAAGACCACCTGAATGATCCAGAATGTCTGGAAGAATGTTTTGTGGAAAGATGAGCCAACAATGGAACTTTTTGGCTTAAAGATGCCCTCTCCCGCGCCCGCTCCGCCTACTACTCTCAAATTATCCACTCTGGCTCCGGAAACCCAAAAGCACTCTTCTCTACAATAAACAAACTCCTCAGCCCCCTGAACACCACCACCCAGTCATTCACAATAGACAACTGCATCTCCTTCCTTTCATTCTTCCAACACAAAATTGAAAACATCTACAACAGCTTGACCACCGCCGCACCCGCTCCCCCTCAAACCACCTGCTCACCAAGTCCTTATCCTGCCATCTCCTGTCTCAATTCTCCCCAGTCTCCCCTACTGACCTCTCTGAACTCATCGGAATGAAAACTGCCACCTGCACTCTTGACCCGATCCCCTCCAGCTTTGTCAAGGCCTCCCTTCCTGCTCTCTCTCCACTTATCATTGCAACAATAAACTCCTCCCTGTCTACAGGCATCGTCCCACCATCCCTCAAAATTGCTGCTGTTACCCCCATTCTGAAAAAACCTGGACTAAACCCTGACACCCTAAATAACTTCAGACCCATCCATCTCCAACCTACCCTTTCTGTCAAAGGTTTTGGAACGCGCTGTAGCCACTCAACTCAAACATCACCTCTCTGCCAATAACCTGTATGAAACATTCCAATCCGGATTCCGCTCCAACCACAGTACTGAAACTGCTCTCCTCAAAATCACCAACGACCTTCTCCTCTCCTCTGACGCTGGCAACCTCAACATTCTCATCCTCCTCGACCTCAGCGCCGCCTTTGACACCATCGATCACAACATCCTGCTCACCCGACTTGAAACCACCTTTAACATTACCGGCACTGCCCTCCCTTGGATTAAATCATACCTCTCTGACAGACGTCAGTTCATCTCCATCAATAACTGCAAATCCCCCACTGCTCCCCTCCCCCAAGGTGTCCCCCAAGGTTCAGTTCTTGGCCCCCTCCGCTTCATCCTTTACCTGTCCCCCCTCGGTCACTTAATCCGCCGTCATGGTCTCCAATTCCACTGCTTCGCCGATGACATCCAGCTTTTCATCTCCACCAAGTCCATCTCCACCGCCACCCACTCTATCCTGACAAACTGCATCACTGAAATAAAATCCTGGCTTCAAATCAACTTCCTTAAACTTAACTGTGATAAATCTGAAATAATCATCATTGGCCCAAAAACGCTCACCAAGTCCACCCATAACTTTTTTTTTTTTTTTTTTTTCTTTTTTTTTGGATACAAGATCGAGGCTCGTGAAAGAGCGAACATTAATCACACAGAAAGACAAACCGACACATAAAACATATAACATAGGGAGCGGTAGACAAGATGGGGAGAGAGGGGGAAGGACACAAACACAACATTTGAGAGCAGGGACCGAGAGACATGGAGACATCGAGAGATCTGAGAGAGGGCGAGGGCTTTGGGGGGGGGGGCGTGGGAAGGGGGCGGTGGGAGAGGTATAAAACATATGGACACTGCCAGGACTTCCAGGAAAGAAGTTGGAATTTCAAACAACGTGGATCTGGGGTGAATTAGCGGGGGTAGAAAAGATCAAGGTTTTGGATGGGGGAAGATAAGAGATGGTGGTGAACAGCTGTTTTAAAGACCTGGAGGGAGGAGTGGGATTGAAGGGAGTGAGGGAGTTTGTTCCAGAGGCGGGAGAAAAGAGGAATGAAAGAGTGAAGGTGAGCAGAGAGCCGAGATTTCGGCAGTTTAACCATCAGAGGGTTGCTGGCAGATCTTGTGCGACCTGTAGGAATATTTGGGGGACAGAGCACAGAGAGAGCTGGGGGTGCAAGGCCGGAGAGGAGTCGGTAGAAGACAGAAAGACCACCTACCTGCCTGCGGTGAGTGAGTGAAAGGCCCTCAGAGATAGCTTCATCGCGGGAGATTCCAATAATTCTGAAAGCTTTGGTTTCAACAGCGTGAAGCCGAGCTAGGTGTGAGGCAGGAGCACCGGCCCATAGGGGAGAACAGTATTCCATTGAGCTGCGGATGAAAGCCTTGTATGTGGTGAGGAGCTCAGGTGTGCCGAGGAAGGACTTTGCACGACGGAGGATGCCCAGTCGGCGACTGGCTTTGGAGGCCAGCTTGGAAATGTGGTTTTCCCAAGAAAGATCATGGCAGATAGTGAGACCCAAAATCTTGAGCGACAGAACTTCTTGGAGAGGATTGTTGAGAAAGTAGATGGGAGGGTTGTCCAGTCGATCTTTTCGGAGAGACATAGTAAGAGTGTGAGATTTGTCAGGATTGAAAGACATGTTCCACTTGTTTGACCAGTCTGTGATTTTGTCCAGGTCTTCAGAGAGTGAGGAGGCAGCAGACTGCCGATCTGAGGGAAGAGCAATGGAGCGGCAGAGAGTGGAGTCGTCAGCAAAGAGATAGAGAGGATTTTCGAGAGAGTCAGAGAGATCATTGATGAAGACCAGAAAAAGCACGGGGCCCAGAACACTGCCTTGGGGAACTCCAGCCTGAACAGGAAGAGGAGATGAGAGAAACCCATTTAGGGCCACACGTTGACGACGACTAGAGAGGAAGTCCGCCAGCCATGCGTGGAGATTTCCATGGATACCAAAGGAGGAGAGTTTGGTGAGCAGAGCGGGGTGCCAGACCGTGTCGAAGGCACGTGATATGTCGAGGGAGACAGCTCTAATTTCCTGTTTGGCATTGAGGACCTCCATCCATTGTTGAGACAGCAGAAGCAGCATGTCCAGAGTAGAGTGACCTGGTCTGAAACCAAATTGATGATCAGAGATCAAGCCATTGGAGAAGAGGAAAGATTTCATATCCGAAGCAATGATGGATTCCATGACTTTGCTGATAATTGGGAGAAGGCTGATTGGTCTGTAGTTGCTAGGATCTGTTTTTGCACCTTTTTTGTGCAAAGCGGTGATGTTGGCTGATTTCCAAGCAGATGGCAGTTGACCTTGAGCAAAAGAGAGGGTGAAGAGAACAGAGAGAGGGTGAGATAGAGCAGCAGAGCAGGATTTTAGGACCCGTGGGCTGATGCCGTCGGGTCCAGTTGCAGAATCAGAGTCAAGGGTTGACAGAAACTTTTCCACCTTGTCAGGAGGAAAGGACACGGAGTCCAGGAGCAGCAGGGTACGACTGGGTATGGTGGGTACAGAGAGGGATGGGTTTGGGACACAAGATTTAGAGGCAAACACAGAGTTGAGGCATTCAGCTTTTTCACGTGCGGAGTCAGCTGTGTAGCCGTTTGAGGTAAGGGAGGGGATGGAGGGGGAACAAACACCAGAAACGGATTTGACCAGACGCCACCAGGATTTGGAAGAGGGAGACAGATAAGAGAGTTCGGTCTTGAGAACGGAGAGATATTGTTTCCTGGCTCTCCTGAGGGTGGACACACACTTGTTTCGGGCTTTGTGAAAGGAAATGAGATTTCCTTCCGTTGGATTTGCTTTCCAGGAGACGAAGGCAAGTTGTTTCTGGGCAACAGCCTCACCACAAGATTCCGTGTACCATGGACGGGAGGAAGGGTATGACAACTGAAGACGAGATGGGATAAATCTGTGCATGAGAGAGAGCAATTTACTTTGGAAGAATTCCCAGGATGAGTTGATGTCAGAGGTGGTAGAGATGGAAGACCAGTCCAGATGATTGATGGCTGCTTGAAGACTGTGCCAGTTGGCCTGAGTGAAATGCCAGACTCGTCGACGCTGAGCAGGCTCCCTGAGGATGGTCAGAGAGATGTCCACTTTAACAAGGACATGATTAGATGATCCGATCGGAGCAGAAGAAGAGCAGCAGACATTTTCAGGGAAGTTAGTCATTACCAAGTCCAGAAGGGAAGATGTTCCGTTGACTGAGATCCGGGTCGGGAAATTGACAGATTGTGTCAGTCCCAGTGAGTCGCAGAAGTCCTTTGCTGAGGAGCCATGGCTGGTGAGAGAGGTACCCACACCCAGCCAACTGGCATGATGACAGTTGAAATCACCACATATGAGGAAGAGAGAGTTGGGATGAGTAGATAGAAGTTGGTCCATATCATCAGACAGCGATATGTAGATGGAGTCATCACTGTTTGGTGGACGGTACAACACACATATGAACAAGAGGTGGGAGCGAAGGGGAAGCCGTAGCCAGAGGTATTCCTGGGGGTGAGGTGGAGAGAGTGCAGTGCAGGGCGAGTGAGGAAGAGAGTTTTTGATAAAGATAGCAACCCCGCCTCCAGGACGAGGCTCAGGTCTATCATACCGGAGGAGGGAGTAGCCCGGGAGAGATACTATGGAATCAGAGACATCACAAAGGAGGAAAGTTTCTGTTAAGCAGATCACGTCTGGTTTGACAGAGGCAACCTGTATGGAGAGATCAGTTAAGTTTGAACGAAGGCCCCGGATGTTTGAGGTCCATACCGTTAATGAAGAGGAAGGGGGAGCATCAGATACAGAACAGGGGGGAGGAGGGGTAGGGTAAGATGTGGAAGAGGTGGAAGAGGTAGGGAGAGCTGTTGAAGGTGTGTCAGAGATTTCAGAATAGCTCGGAGAAAGGGAAGGATGGGGCGGACAAAAGGTTTGATGGTGATTGGGTGAGCCACAATGAGGTGTTATTTGAGGAGGGGGAAGAGCGAGGCAGAAGGTTGGGGGAGATGGAGGTGAGAGTTTGAAGGGGGAAGAAGCGGGGAGGACGCTTTGAGGAGGGGGAGTGAGAGGGGGGAAATTGAGAAGCAATGAGGGTGGGGAGATTTGAAGGGGAGGGGTGAGGGGGGAGTTTGGGAGGGAAGGGACAAGGGGAGGGATTTGAAAGGGATGGGATATGGGGGAGATTTGGAGGGGAGGGGTGAGGCAGGAGTCTAGGAGGGGAGGGGCGAGGGGGCGTCTTGGCGGGGAGGGGTGAGGGGGTAGTTTAGGAGGGAGGGGGCAAGGGGGGAGATTTGAAAGGGATGGGTGATGGGGAAGATTTGGAGGGGAGGGGTGATGGGGAAGATTTGGAGGGGAGGGGTTATGGGGAAGATTTGGAGGGGAGGGGTGAGATTGGATTTTTGAAAGTGTACGATTTATGGGAAACGAACATTTATTGCAAAATGAGTTTCTTGTGACCTGCGAGTTAAAAATACGTTTAAGGACGCTGGATGGAGGATGGAGTGCAGGAGAGTTTAGGGAATGTAGAAAAAAGGCACTATAGGAGATGGTTATTTTTTTTGGGATGAATTGATTTGGTGAGCAAGTCGAAAGCAGCCTTTTAAAGAAGAAGAAGAAAAAGGTGTTATAGAATATGACGGAATACATAACTTGAGGGGAAAGTGTAAACATTGAAGGTTAATGAGTGAAAACTATCTGGGGAAATGGGGGAGAAACACGTGGTCGAAGAACGAACGAACGAATAAGAATGAATAAACGAATGAGAACAGAGAAGGAAATGTATTTTTTTTTTTTTTTTTTTTTTTTGAAGTTGAGATTTACACAAGGAAGTAGGCTATGGGTGAAAAGACTGGGAATACAGAGAACGAAAGTTATTGGATCACAAACGACGGACCGCTGAGAAAAACAAAGCCTCAAGGTTGTACAGTGCACACTGTACAAGGCCTCAAGACACGACACGGCAAACAGACGATCAATTTATGAAAGATAAACACCGAGAAACAACCAAAGTTGCACACAATAACTTCACACACCGAAAGATAAATACAGTTTCGACAAAATACAATTGTGAACAGACTTAACTTCGAAAAACGTGGAGACCGTGTGGAGCTTCGAAAATCCCTGCCGCCGTCTCCAAGATCTCGCGAGATCACCAATATATAACTTTGCCCAATATATCACCAATATATAACTTTGATCACCAATATATAACGAGCAATAACTTTGCCCTCAACATCGACGGTTTCCCAGTATCCACCTCCCCTCACATCCGGAATCTTGGCATCATCTTTGACCAAACCCTCTCCTTCGACAAATACACTAAACAGATCACAAAGACAGCCTGCTTTCACCTGAAAAACATCGCTCGTCTCCGTCCATCCCTCTCCTCCGTGGCTGCAGAAACCCTCATCCACGCCTTCATCACTTCTCGTCTGGACTACTGCAATAGCCTCCTTTATGGTTCACCCTCAACAATCACCAATAAACTCCAATACATTCAGAACTCCGCTGCCCGTCTACTCACCCATTCCCGGACCCGTGACCACATCACCCCCATCCTTTACAAGCTTCACTGGCTCCCCATCTCCCAGAGAATCCAGTACAAAATCCTCCTCTTGACCTACAAAGCCCTCCATAACCTGGCCCCATCCTACCTGGCTGACCTCCTCTCCAGACACACTCCCACCCGCAACCTCCGTTCTGCTGGTACCAACCTCCTGACCCCCCCCCCCCCATCCGGACCAAATTTAGATTCTGGGGGGACAGGGCCTTCTCCATCGCTGCTCCCACCCTCTGGAACTCGCTACCTCACATCATCAGAGACTCCTCCTCACTCACCACATTCAAAACATCACTCAAGACCCACCTGTTCAACACTGCATTCAACATTTAACCCACAGCATCTAACCCCTGACTATCTCCTCTCCTTCTCCCTCCTTTGTGCTTTGAATATTTCCCTAATGATTCTTCTTTTTTTGCAATTGTCTTTATGTTTTGCTATGCATTATGTTTTGCACTCTGTCAAAGCGTCTTTGCGCTTCCTGAAAAGCGCTATATAAAATAAATGCATTATTATTATTATTATTATTATTAAAGTAGAAACGTTATGTTTGGCGAAAACCAAACACTGCATTCCAACATAAGAACCTCATCCCAACCGTGAAGCATGGTAGTGGGAGTGGAGTATCATGGTTTGGGGCTGCTTTGCTGCCTCAGGACCCGGACGGCTTGCCATCATTGACAGAACCATGAATTCTGGATTGTACCAGCAAATTCTACAGGAGAATATCAGGGCATCCGTCTGTGAGCTGAAGCTTAACAGAAAGTGGGTCATGCAGCAAGACAACAATCCTAAACACACAAGTAAATCTACAACAGAATGGCTGAAGCAGAAGACATTTTGCATTTTGGAATGGCCAAGTATAAGTCCAGACCTTAACCCAATTTAAATGTTGTGGCAGAACCTGAAGTGAGCAGTTCATGCAAGAAAGCCCACAGATATCTGAGTTGAAGCAGTTCTGTAAGGAGGAGAATGGGCCAAAATTCTCCAAGCCAATGTGCAGGACTGATCAAAAGTTACAGGAAAAGTTTGGTTTTTGTTGTTGTGTGTCCCCAGTCAGTTCTGGTTGAACAGACCAGTGATATTGATATAGCCAATCAATCTCACATGACTGACCCAGAGATCCCTCACATCTAAGATGTTGTGTGTTGTGCTCTTGCTAACGTGAAGCCAGGACTACACAGTCTTTCATGAAATGTTTTATTGTGTGTGGAGCGACCTGGCAGTGGTTGCAGGTGTTGTCAGTGGTGGTGTCGTCGAGTCTATGTTTGTAGTGTAAAAGACGTGGATGGTGTCCACAGTGAAGGTGTGAAAGGTGAACATGATCAGACCTGGGGAGTAATTTTTGTGTGTCATCAATGGGTGGGGATTTTGTGCCCAAGATACTGTTTGAGCCCAGGTTGTTTATTGTGTTTATGGTGATGTGGGTGTGGTGTGTTTTTTGTAGTTTCCGTTGTTTGGTGGGAGAATGTTATGAAGGATGTCACTGTGGTGTCTTTGTGGTGTAGTTTTAATGTGTCTAGGGGCCTGCGGGTGGTTGTACATGTAGCGGCATGGGTGATTAGGGTTGGCATTTGCCATTGAAAGGAACTGTGCACCTCTCATGTCTAAGTGGTATTTGATTTTTAGCATTTATATTTATGCAATCTGGTGTCTGAAATATGCAATCTGGTGTCTGTCTGTCGGTATCATACTAAAATATGTAATTTTGTGTTTGTCTGTCGGTATCATACTAAAATATGCAATCTGGTGTCTGTCTGTCGGTATCATACTAAAATATGCAATTTGGTGTCTGTCTGTCTGTATCATACTAAGTTATGCAATTTGGTGTATTTCTGTCTGTCTGGCCGTGATAAATCCGGTCGTTACTTAGCCAATCTCAAGCAAACTTGGCAGGATGACGAAGTGTCACACAACAATTGTAGCGACCAAATTTGCTCACCTCCCCAAAGGGGTTCTCCAGCATGGACAAATTCTGTGTTAAGGTGTATAAATAGCTTTTTGTGGTGTTGTGTATGGCACACCTACTTGAAGTAAAAAAATATTACAATCACAAACTATTCTGACAATTCTGTCCAACATATGATTACCTTTTTTAAACAGTTGCTACTTTTGTTTAACACTAATCTGAAAGACATTTTGAGGAAACCTGACGTCTCGGAGGCATTATATGCTTATCACTTCCCCCGCAGACAAAGACCCGAGTTGTCTCGACTTTTTAGGCCTCCAGGTAGGCTGCTGTCTTGGCTGCAATGATCTTTAGCTAATAAAGGTACTTAAATGAGGCTTTACGGATGAATGATGCAACCAATTGCCTGTCATCTTTGTGGCCATCAGATTATATGTGGACTATATGGATTGTTTACAACTTATATTATGGTGCCTGATATGTGATTTCTCCCGGACCATGGCGTCAAGTGTGACATACGATATTGCCCCCGACACCCTTACGGCCCAATTGTGACTTTTATTTGATGCATATCCACATTCCTAATGGTCATTAACATTATTTAATACTTACCTGAAGGAAATTTGGGGAAAATTGAAGGTATACATGTACATTTACACATGGGTGGTGTATAGGTTAAGAGACGCTGGTCCACACACATACCGGAAGTAAAAAAATTATTACAATAAAAAATAATAATCATCAATTCCTCCTGATGGCAATGGCATGATGATAATATTAATGTTAAAACAAAATAATAATTTCAATAATAGTATTATTAACAATAATAATAGTCCTGTAATATTAATAAGGACAATAACATGGCAGGATCAAATGCATCACAGGGTAAGCGAGTGTGAAAATGTATAATTAACACGAAAAGGGCTTTGAATACAAATGTAACTCAATTATGTAGATATGCACATACACATGACCCCCTCCCTGGCCGGTCCCCTAGGGAGCGAGTGTTTCACGTTAAAATGAAAAAGGCATGCTTGGAGAGGAATTCATTCCGAGAACATTTTGAATGCCCCTTTTAAATTTACAAATAAAAGATGTTGACAATTCACGAAACCTATTAATCTTTTCTTGTTACCGGTACTCTCCTTTCTCGATTTCTCTCTATATATCTCATCTGCCCTTCAATCAAGGGTTGTTATCCAGTGGAACAATGACTAGTTGAGAGTGTTGTGTATGCAGACAGGTAATGCACATTTTTCAGGTGGATAATACATTACTGCTTTGTTTATTTTGTGTATTGTTCAATCAATAGTGAGGTTAAGGTTAAACACCAGATTAGAAGTTGGTACTTCGCTTATTTTTCAAGATATTCCGCTCACAAGGTTCAGACATACATGGCGGCGGCCATCTTGGATTTTGACGTGGCGACCCAAT
>NC_136272.1:111039184-111040208 GCF_964187855.1 Myxine glutinosa
AAGCGCTCTTCAGTCTATACCCCATCGGCCCTCCCAATTTGTTACGCTCCTTGGCCAGCAGCCTTCGCTGCCCTTGGGCTTCCGCTCGAACCAGCCCAAAAGCCACGAGGTGAGGCCCGAAAAGGGGGGCGGAGCGCAAGGATGGAGGTGCGGCCACGTCAAGCGGCCATCAAGGCGGAGCCGGTAAACCATCACCAGCCAACCAGGGCTAAGGTGAGATCGCCTGACCGGGCGTGGTTGGGGCTTCGAGAGCGTTCGCTGGCTTGGCTTATAAAAGCGCGGACAAAAAGCCCTCATAAGGACTGACAGAGGGAGCTTGTGCTGGAAAGGACTCGAGAGAACTTATCGTGGTTGAGAGGACTTGAGGGGGCGAGCGCGTTGTTGAGAGGACTCGTGCCAAGACAGGGTGGAGAGGAGATGGTAAAAGGACTCGTTGGAAGAGCGCGCTAAAGAACGGCGTTACAACGACTTATTGCAAGAACTCGCGTTTTGAGCCTTGATTGAGGCGGCTGCTTTGGAAGGACGTGTGTGAAAAGCGCTTCGTATAACCGCCAGTTTACCGACCTTCCCCTGTATAATTGTCCGCTCGCGCCTACGCTACGCGGAGAGCTGTCTGCCGTCCACCATCATCGCCTGGTACGGGTCGAGGACCGGAGCCAGACCGGAGCCTGAACACCAACGCCGGACCTTCCACCCTACCTTCGTCATCCCTGCATGAGTCTGCGTCTGAGACCGAATCTGAGAGCGAACGGGCCCGAGTGCAAGGGATAAGTAAGACTGTGATTAAGGCTGCCCTGTGTACTTTTTCTTCCTCTTTCTTGTACATTCTTTCTTTTCCTCTTCTTTGTACATTGTTAATAAATTACTTGTTTTTTCTGGTTTCCTCTTAATCCGATCATCCTAGTCCTTTCTCAATTGGGTAAGCGTGGCACGATTAGGAACCGCTATAATCGGGTCTAGTCACTGGTTAACAGCTCGGATCACAGATTGCTATCCACTCGGCATATTCCATCAATATCCATGG